>NW_026879428.1:0-26716 GCF_032173495.1 Musca vetustissima
ATACTTTGCTCCCACAGAGTCAAAGTCAATTTTGGCAATCGCTGCAAACATATAAAAACAACAATCGGATCCCAATGATCCGTGGTGACGTCATAGACTGACATTGCAGCGAGGCAATTATTTATTCCACGTTGGATAGCTTTCAAACCAGAAATAGTTTCAATTTCTATGGAGGAGATTTCAAACAACATTTTAGGTGTGAATTTCATATGTGTCGGACAAAGCTTTCCACGCTAGAGCAAAACTACAATTGGTGAGTGGAAATCTGGAAACAATTTCACGAGCCTCGCCGGTGGACGTTCAATATCCGATAAACGACCATTGTTTATAAAAAGGGTGGTGAAGAGATCCCGGAAAGTGGGCCAAGATATGGTGAAATTAGAGAAGCTATAGCAGGAGAAGAAATTTATAGAGCTGGAGATTGAAGCCGATCAAGATGGCGGTTAATGGTGGATATACACCAAGTATATGCAATAAATGAAGCGTTGTATTTTTCCTCAACGACATCAATTTTATCATCCTGTGCAGTCTCAGATGTCGCCAGGAAGGTTTTGCACTCATCATAAGTGCATTGGACTTTATTCCACAACCTTCGAATTTCTGAACCACGAATTTCGAGGTTGTAGACAGAATACCTAGATTCTTGTATATTTTCAAATGACGCTACACTTTTTAGTACAACTTCAGTGGCTCTGATAAAACGAGTTAAAGGAGTAATCGACATTTTGTTATTGAAATGTGAAAACCCGCAATTAAAAAATCACAAAATTCAACAAAGGTTGCAACCAAAATAAGCAAATTACAAAACCTCCAAGAATATTGACAAAAATAGCCAATTAGGGACAAAACTACTTTAAGAAGACAACAAAAATCAATTTTTTTCAAATATCCTCAAATTTAGCAAACTTCTACCAAATGTAGGGTGTATTTGAGGAGGTCAATGCAAACGTAGGGTATATGTGTTCAAAAGTACTGCGAAAACCAAATATTTTCCAGCAGTAATTGCGTATAATTGGCAGAAACTAAAATTTATAGCAAATAATTCCACTAAATTTTGATAAAAAAGGGAAAATTTTGCCCAAATGTGCCAAATGTAGGGTGCAGGTGACCAAAAATTTCGAAAACCGTACAAGAAGTACTCAAATTTCCAAAAAATATTGAATTAATTACCAAAAACAATGAAGAAATATTCGAAAAATTAATATTTTTCCATGTACTAGATGTGCTCTAATAGAATAAAATAGTAGCCGACTGTAGGGTGCAAATGTCCAAAAACAGCAAATACCCTACTAATAAACAGTAATTATATCGAAAAGATTCAAAAAATAATTTTAATATTAATTTTTGCAAATTCACAATTTTTGTCGCTTGGTACCACTGTGATGTAGTGTGGTGAATAACGAATATCACACTAAACAGAATAAAACACAAGCGACGCTAACAGAGAAATGTCTATGCGTAAGCAGCTACGCACCCACACAACACACGACACGAGAAACGATCCAACAGTGAGAGTTGGAGCCGACAACAATTGTTGGTATATTTTCTGTTATACCAAGTTGACGCTAAAAAAAAGCGCGTGGAATGCACGTGTGTTGTTATTGCAATATGACAGTGCAAATTATTATGTGAGAATCGATCAGTACAGCCGAACAACAATAACAACCAGGAATGTTTGGTTGGTGGTGGAGTAAGTAACAAATAAACCAAACAATAAGACAGTGGACTGTTGGGTTATGATTGTTGTTATTGTATTTGATTAATAGGTGAGTGATGAGATGAAATGTTATTGCAAATATTACAAATTTAACTCTGTTTGTTAGAACAATCGAGGAGGGGATAACAACAAGACAAATTCGTTTGGTTGGTGAGAATTTAAACAACAAATAAACCAAACGACCAAAGTGCGTTCACGACAAGTGATGCTTGTGTTGTTATTGCAATTTAGGCAATGTAAAAAAGAAGTGATCGAGGGAGATTACAACAAAGCTATTGCATTTGGTTGGTGAGAGGGGAAGAGCAACAAATTAACCAAACGAAAAATATATGGAGCGGTGATTTTTTTATATATTAACAACCGAGAGATTGGAAACAATATGTGTTGTAAGTGCAAATATCACTGCAAATTCTCACTAAAGGGCTCTACCGTATAAATGAGAAGGGAATAATTTTAGACTGGTGGAGTGATATGTAACACAACAAACAACGAACGTTTTGTATGATCAACGCGACGTTGGGTGATAAGTACAAACAAACGAAATGCAAGGTTCGTAACAACGAAATTGTTTAAGTGGACTGTATTTAGGGTGCTTTAGTTAAACAACACGCGTAGGGGTAATTGAAAGTCGACCAATGCAATAATTCTTTGCTATGCGAATTCAAAGACAAACAAAATATATTAACACTCGCGGTAGCTCACTGTTTAAAGAAATCTGAGTTTACGTACCTGGTGTTAGTATGGTGATTTGTTGTTGCGGTGATGAGTTGAGATGTGATTTCAAATGATTTCTTCTCCAAAGAGCAACGACAAATAGGCGGCGAATTCAATCCAAGCAAACAACAAAAAATACCCGGCTGGTTACTTATTATCTGGCTCGATGCGACCAAATGTTTAGGCGAGGGACTTGCTCTACTCCTCGCCGTGGTGGAGGGGGTGATCAAATAATTAACTAGAGGGAGGGGGGTGAAACAACAACGAGAGCTCCCAAGCAGTTAATGGTGATACGCGCGTGTGGTGTAAATGCAAAGAAAGAGAAGAAATAAAACGCAAGAGATAATTAGTTAATATTCTAATTTTAATATTACTAACGCGTAATTTTAATATTACTAACGCGTAGACGTTAGTCGATTAGAAGGTTAGTTAGCAAGTTGACTCTTCGATAGCTACAAGACAAGTGACGTGAGAGCTCTTGTGATCGCAGAGGATCGCTTATCTATTTCTACTAATACATATGGTAGGTCATCCGCGCCCTACGGTATCCGCAGAGGAAATGTGTAGGGGAGATGCCAGTAAGGCCAATCAGCATCCGTGATTGATCCAGCTCAGGAAGTGGTGTCAGAACATATCAAAAATATACAAGTGTAAAATATATACAGAAAGCGATGACTTCTAACGTGAACTTAATCAATTTATTCAATTGCTTTAATTATAAGAGAATTATAAGGATTAAGGAGTTGGATGAAAATAAGGAATCAATGATGCATATAGGACTCAAACTAAGTACGGGGATAGAATTGTGCTGAAGTTGGATGATGCTATATTTACCACCTCGGTTTCTGACACTAAAAGATATTCACTTTTACCCTTTTTTATGTGCACATTAATTTTATTAAAAAAAAAAACAGGAATAACTTGGTGAAGTGTATTTACACCATTAATGAATAGTAGGGAACGGAAATACAACACTTAAAATCAATTATGAAAATCTGATGCAGCAGGTGTTATGTTTGAACATTCCCATCTTTGAAAGAAATAATAGATGGTATATTTACAGATAGCAACAAATTTATGGAGAAAGTTTTCCTTAAAGGATTATCAATGTAGGCATTGAGTGTAAATCAGACGTACATTAAAGGTAATGAATAGCAAAATTGTATATTATATGCAAATAATATAATGTATTGTTTTCAAAGCTTCTTTGGACCAAATTTGTTTCAAAAAATTTTGATTTCATCCAAACTTTGTCCATAATAAGATTTGAATTCAAAAAGAATTCAAATTTAAACATGAAGAATATCGGTCCACTCCTTCTGATATCACCCACACAGGGTCTAGGACTAAATGCGGGTTACAGTTTATAGATATGAATATATATAAGGTTAATTATCGAAACTTATGTTCTAGTTTTTTTCGTATCTTCCGCAGATGAAATGACTACAACAGAGTTTAAGACCCAAACCCAAACACGGAACAAGTCATATAACTATTTTAATATAAGCAAGTGAAAAAGCGTTAAGTTCGGCCGGGCCGAACTTTGGATACCCTCCACCATAGATATACTGACAGGTACTAGGAATGAAAATATAGGGAATATACCAAGAAGTGGACCTATACCGACATTTCTAAAAACGTATTATGTAAACCATAATACAAATTTCAGACAAATTTGATTTCGTTCAAAGGTTGCCCATATTATTATTTCTTATAAACTTAGCTCAAGTTCGAAGATGGAAAATATCGGTCCACTCCTTCTGGTACCTCCCACACAGGCGCTGGGCCTACATGCGGGTTATAGTTCACATATAGTTCATTGTCGAACCCTATGTTCTAGGTTTTTATCTCGATATCCTTCGCTGGTGAAATAATTACAACTTAGAACCAAACCCTAAACGCGGAAAAAATTAGGTAACTTTTTATACCCTCCACCATAGTATGGAGGGTATATTAATTTTGTCATTCTGTTTGTAACTCATCGAAATATTCATTTCCGACCCTATAAAATATATATATTCTTGATCAGGGTAAAATTCTAAGACGAGGAATTGAGATAGGATGCTGAAATTTTGCATAGGGTCGTCTTTTGTTTGCAAGCAGGTCAAGTTCGAAGATGGGATATATCGGTCCACGTTTAGACATAGCTCCCATATAACAGTACCCCCAATATTCGGTATTTCGGTGTTCTTGGGCCCGTTTTTAAACCCAATACGCTGAAATTTGGTACATTGGGTTCTTATTGGGTACTTAATGTTCCCACAAAAAAATTATAAATATAGGTCCACTTTTTCTGGTAGCCCCCATATAACGGTACCTCCAAAATTTCAGTATTTTGGGGCTTTTGATCGAGTTTTTCTACCGAATTGGCTGTAATTTAGTATTTCGAGCTCTTAATAGGTACCAAATCTCTCCACAAAAAATTATAAATATAGGTGAATTTTTTCGGATATCCCCCATATAAGGGTACCCCCCAATTTTCGGTATTTTGGGGTTCTTGAGCGCGTTTTTCAACCGAATACGCTGAAATTTGGTACATTGGATTCTTAATAGGTTCCAAATCTCTCTACAAAAAATTATAAATATAGGTGAATTTTTTCGGATATCCCCCATATAAGGGTACCCCCCAAATTTTCGGTATTTTGGGGTTCAAGAGCGCGTTTTTCAACCGAATACGCTGAAATTTGGTACATTGGGTTCTTAATAGGTTCCAAATCTCTACACCAAAAATTATGAATACAGGTCCCCATTGCCCCCATATAAGGGTACCCCCAATTTTCGGTATTTGGGGGTTCTTGAGAGCATTTTACAACCGAATTTGCTGCAATTTTGTAATTTGTAGTCGTATATGGTAACAAATCTCTCTACCAAAAGTTTTTAATATTCGCCCCTTTTTGGGGTAGTCCCCATATAACCCCCTTTTTTATATTAAAATAGTTATCTGATTTGTTCCGCGTTTTGAGTTTGGTTCTAAGACTCTTTTGTAATCATTTCACCTGCGGAGGATAGAGAGATAAACAATTAGAACGTAAGGTTCGATAATGAACTATAGCCGCATTTAGATCAACCCCTATGTGGAGGTTTCAGAAGAAGTGGACCGATATTCTCCATCTTCGATTTTGAATTATCAATTAAAATTTTCTGAAATTTGTATTATGGTTTACATTATGGTATACATAATCCGTTTTTAGACAGACCAAAAAGTCGACCTACACCGACATGTCTAAAATCGGATTATGTAAACCATAATACAAATTTCAGAAATTTTTAATTGATAATTCAAATTCGAAGATGGGGAATATCGGTCCACTCCTTCTGAAACCTCCACAGAGGCTAGGTCTAAATGCGGCTATAGTTCATTATCGAACCTTACGTTCTAATTTTTTACCTCGCTATCCCCCGCAGGTGAAATGATTACAATAGAGTCTTAGAACCAAACTCAAAACGCGGAACATATCAGATAACTATTTTAATATATTAAAGGGGTTATATGGGGACTACCCCAAAAAGGGGGGCGAATATTAATAATTTTTGGTAGAGAGATTTGGTACCCATTAAGAACTCAAAATACTAAATTACAGCTAATTCGGCGCAAAAATACGATCAAAACCCCCAAAATTCTGAAAATTGGGAGGTACCGTTATATGGGGGCTACCCGAAAAAGTGGACCTATATTTATAATTTTTTGTGAAGACATTTAGGACCCAATAAGAACCCAATGTAGCAAATTTCAGCGAATTCGGCGGAAAAACGTGCTCAAGAACCCCAAAATACCGAAATTTGGGGGTACCCTTATATGGGGGCTACCCGAAAAAATGGACCTATATACATAATTTTTTTAGAGAGATTTGGTACCTATTAGGAAATCAGAACACTAAATTACAGCCAATTCGGCGAAAAAATACGACCAAAAACCCCCAAAATACTGACAATTAGGAGGTTCCGTTATATGGGGGCTACCAGAAAATATGGACCCATACTTATAATTTTTCGTGGAGACATTTAGTATCCAATAAGAACCCAATGTACCAAATTTCAGCGAATTCGGCTGAAAACCGCGCTCAAGAACCCCAAAATACCGAAATTTGCCGGGTACCCTTATATGGGAGCTATGCCTAAATGTGGGCCGATATATCCCATCTTCGAACTTGACCTGCCTGCAGACAAAAGACAACCCTGTGCAAAATTTCAGCACCCTATCTCAATTCCTTCAGAAGATAGCGTGATTACAACAGACGGACGGACGGACATGGCTAGATCGTCTTAGAATTTTACCCTGATCAAGAATATATATACTTTATAGGGTCGGAAAAGAATATTTCGATGAGCTACAAACGGAATGACAAAATTAATATACCCTCCATACTATGGTGGAGGGTATAAAAGGGGGTTATATGGGGACTACCCCAAAAAGAGGACAAACATTAATATTTTTGGTGAGGAGATTTGTTACCATATACGACTACAAAATACCAAATTGCAGCGAATTCGTTAAAAAAACGCGCTCAAGAACCCCAAAATACCGAAAATTGTGGGTACCCTTATATGGGGGTTATCCGAAAAAAATGGACCCATATTATAATTTTTTATGGAGATATTTGGTACCTATTAAGAACTCAAAATACTAAATTACAGCCAATTCGGTGGAAAAACACTATCAAAACCCCCCAAAAATACGGAAAATTAGGAGGTAAATTTATAAGGGGGCTACCAGAAAGAGTGGACCTATATTCATATTTTTTTGTGGAGACATTAAGTACCCAATAGAAACCCAAAGTACCAAAATCCATCGACTTCGGCTGAAAAACGCGCTCAAAAACCCCAAAATACCGAAAATTGGGGGTACAGTTATATGGGAGATATGCCTAAACGTGGACCGATATATCCTTTTAGACCGATATATCTTTTTGCCTCTCCCAACTCCATCAGAAGATAGCGTGATTACAATAGACGGACGGATGGACAGACGGACGTACAAAATGAACGTACGTAGGAAATGAATATTTCGATGAGTTACAAACGGAATGACGAAATTAATATACCCTCCAATTAATATACCACCTCCCTCTACTATGGTGGAGGGTATAAAATTTTTGTGGGGAGATTTGTCACCATATACGACTACAAAATACCAAATTGCAGCGAATTCGGTAAAAAACGCGCTCAAGAACCCCAAAATACCCTTATATGGGGGCTATCCGAAAAAAGGACCTATATTCATAGTTTTTGTGGAGAGATTTGGAACCTATTAAGAACCCAATGTACCAAATTTCAGCGTATTCCGTTGAAAAACGCGATCAAGAACCCCACAATAACAAACAATTGGGGAGTACCCTTACATGGGGGATATCCGTAAAAAATTAACCTATATTTATAATTTTTTGTGGTGAGATTTGTAACCTATTAAGAACCCAATGTATTAACTTTCAGCGTATTCGGTTGAAAAATGCGCTCAAGGACCCCAAAACACCGAAAATTGGGAGGTACCCTTATGTGGGGGTTATCCGAAAAAAAATTACCTATATATATATAATTTTATGTGGAGATATTTGGTACCTATTAAGAACTCGAAATACTAAATTACAGCCAATACGGTGGAAAAATACGATCAAAACCCGATGAGTTACAAACGGAATGACAAAATTAATATACCCTCCATAATATGATGGAGGATATAAAAACCTCTCATACGAACCTGCGAACAATAACGAACATGTTTTGTTAAGTGGGCTGCTTTTATACTCTCAACTGAGAGCTTTCCACATAACAACTTAACGTTATAAAGCTCAACTAATAGATAAGCTGTTCATCAGCTCTTTGTTTATGATTACCCCAATGCGCATGACAAGAAAATAAGTTTATTTTTACGTTACGGTAAAATATACGTTAAAGTAAATGATTCAAATTATAATAATACGTCAAACTAGATATCCGCTACAAAATATATTTAAATATATCCTCCGCCATAGTATGGAGGGTATATTAATTTTGTCATTCCGTTTGTAACACATCGAAATATTTATTTCCGACCCTATAAAGTATATATATTCTTGATCAGGGTAAAATTCTAAGACGATCTAGCAATGTCTGTCCGTCCGTCTGTCCGACCGTCTGTTGTAATCAATCTATCTTCTGAAGGAATTGAGATAGGGTGCTGAAATTTTGCATAAAGAAGAACTACAAGAATTAGTTTGATACACAATGATGAAACAAGAGACGAAACATTCTATTCTGAAAATGATGATGAAGATGGGGAAAACATGAATATTTCGTATTTGAAACAAATAAATAAACTAGATACTGTATATGGTCCACATAGATATATAAACGGAGAGTGGAAATTTGGAAATAAATCATTAAAAATGAACAAGGAAAAATGTTTTCATTGAAAACCAACATTGGACACTTACGCCAGGATTGTTTGAACTTCTATTTGATCAAAAGCCAAAAAATCACAATGCTTCCGAACTAGAGATTTATAAGAAAATTTTATTGATTTCAAATGCATGCAAAGTGGACTGTAATCTTAATGAACGAGTAAAGTCAAACAAAGGCTATGTTTAGTCGAGGGACTTGCTCAACTCCTCGCCGTGTTTTTGGGGGATCAAGGAATTAACTCGAGGGAGCGGGGTGAAGCGACAACGAGAGCTCCCAAGCAGTTAATGGTGAATGAAAGGAGAAGAAATAGCAAGGAAATAAAACCCAAAAGATTATTATTAGTTTAATTATTCTAATCTATTGACTTTATTGGTGTTTTTTTCTTTTCGTACAATAACAAAGAAATTACCTTTGTAATTTGGGGTGTGGTGGCGTCAGAGGCCTGTTAGTTCTAACACGTAGGCGTTAGCTCGATAAGACGGTTAGTTAGCAAGTGAGGTTCACGTGGATCGCAGAGGATCTTAGTGATCGCAGAGGATCGTTGGGATCATAATGATCTTCGTATTGGTACAGCTACAACTACATACATACACATATTTCAGTGAGAGAGTATCGAGTAAGGGAGCAAACCAACAACAACCGTTGCCCTTTGCTATATACGCTCTGCGTTGTCCCTAGAGGGAAAATGCAGAGGCAATGTCAATCAGCATCCGTGATCGACTGAGCTCAGAAAGTTGTAGGCCAATGTATCAAACTTAAATATTCGGGCCCCTTGCTACGACCGATTAAGTAGCAATAAAAATGGAATATGGGTTAATTAAATTTTTCATATGAACTTAAATTCAGATTTCAAGTGGGGATTTATAACGACAAAACGATATTAGTATTTACTCAAATGGTTTATTTCAATTTCGGTGCGATATTAGGTGCTAGTAGGGGGAGGAAGTGAACCCGTAAGTATGTACCCGAAAATAGACTTTTGGGCCAACAATGACTTCAAAAGTATTTTTGGGGTTCAGCTTTCAATATTTGGGGGTACAAATCAGCGCCAAGTAGCAGATCTATTGGGCTACCATCAAATGTATTAGCTAAATCTAAAGGAATTTTAGATTTCAACGTCGAAATATTTGGAGGTGAGAACAATTTCCCCTTAACATTAGGCCGGACTAATGCCTTTGCTTCAACAATTCTAGACGAATTCTTAGGGGACGACAATAGAAGATAACACATTTCTCTTGGTGGGGAGGATTTGGAATCTTTTTTCGAATTACCCGAAATACCAAGTGTATTTTTGAGTTTTTTACTAACAACAGATACCTTAGGAGATGGATCTATAATGGCCGAGCAGGATGCGTTTTACCATTATGAACTATATTAACCACAGCTGTTCCCAAGAGCACATTACTATCTTTGGTGGTAATAGGTATCTGAGGATTAACAACTTTTGACTTTAGTCAAAGCCGGAGAAGAGTTTTCCGAGGAATGGGGCAACAAATTCTGTCCATGACATTTGACTTTGGTAAAAGCCGGAGGAGTTTTCGAAAGAACAACAACTTTATTAATTGGTGGCCGGTGAAGAAGGATGTGGTGCTTCTGTTTGCATACATTGCAACAAAATTTGCTTCTGCAGGTTTGGGCTAAATGGCCAAGGGAAAGATACAAAAATAATTTTTCTTCACTATCAAAAATTTGTCCTCGAACGAAAGTTTTACAAACTGAGGGCAGAGTCGAAGATGGTGGCTCGGGTCAAATGGACAAATGGTGCAAGAAGTTGATGACGAAACTATAGATCGAAGAGAGGTAACACTCTTTGAATGATGTACCGGCAACAAGGTATTAGACGATCTAGGTGAATCGATATATTAAGGTGACAACTTCTTAGAAAAGTTAAAAGAAAGATTTTTTGGCGACAACAATACCTTTTTGGTATTGACCGCAGACCACAGAATCAAAGTCATTTTAGGCAACCGCTGGATACAAATAAAAACAACAATTGGATCCCAATGAACCGTGGTGACGTCATAGACTGACATTGCAGCGAGACAACTATTTATCCCACGTTGGATAGTTTTAAGGCTAGAAATAGTTTCAATCTCGACGAAGGGGATGTCAAACTAAGATTTGAGGTGACAATTTACTATGATACGTTTATTTTCATAAGTATCTGAGAGAGCTTTCTACGCTAAAGGGAAACTACAATTGGTGAGTGGAAATCTGGAAACGGTTTCACGAGCCTCACCGGTGGTCTCCTATGAGAGAGACGTTCAATGTCATATAAACGACGATTATTTATAAAAAGGGTGGAGAAGAGATCCCGAAAGGTGGGCCATGATATGAAATCCCCAGCAAAAACTTCAATGTTGATAGGTGGGACATTAAAACTATGATTATCGACAGGTGGGCAAGTGTAGCTATTGGAGGTGGAAGAAGTTTGAACTTCAGGAACAACGAGAGAGGTGGTGAACTGCATAGAAACCGAATCAACGGACTTGCTCGAAAGCAATCCGGAAGATGAAATGGATTCACTACACTCTGGTGGAGGTGGTGAAATTACAGGGCTATAGTAGGAGAACTATTATCATTAACGTGTAATTTAAGGCGACCGAGATGCCGATTTATGGTGGATAAACACGAACTATATGTAAGGAATGCACTATTGTATTTCTCCTCGACGACATCTATACTGTCATTCTGTGCAGTATCGGATGTCGTGAGGTAGGTTTTGCACTCATCATAAGTGCACTGGACTTTATTCCACAACCTTCGAATTTTTGAACTACGAATTTCAAAGTTGCAGACAGAATAGGTAGATTCGTGTGTATTTTCAAAAGATGCTACACTTTTTAGAACAATCTCAGTGGCTCTAATGAAACGAGTTAAAGGAGTTATCGACATTTTGCTTCTGAAATGTGAAAACTCGCAATGAAAAAATCACAAAATTCACAAAGGTTGTTATAGCTCAACCAAAAAATGCAAATTACAAAAAAAAACATCCAAGGTATCTAAACAAAAATATCTTCCAAAAATGGTCGATTATACAATTTCTAGTGTTAAATTAGCACAAAGGTAGGGGAAATTAGAAGAAACTTCCCCTATGTGGCAAAGCTACTTTAATACGACCACAAAATGCAATTATTTTTTCCAAATACTCAACGAAAATTTCTCAATCTTGGCAAATTCTAACAAGTGTATGGTGTATTTGAGGCGACGAACGCTAAATGTAGGGTGCAGGTGTCCAACAATGAGTACTCAAATGTTCAAAAATATTGAGTAACAACAATAAAAACAACGAATAAATATTCTAAAAATTAACACTTTTACTCAAGTATTATTTACTCTAATAGAGTGCAATAGCTGCCGACAATAGGGTGCAAATGTCCAAAAATATCAAATACCCTACCAACAATCAGTAATAATTTCGAAAAGATTAAAAAAAAATTTAATATTAATTTCTGCAAATTCACAATTTTTCCGCTTGGTACCACTGTGCTGTAGTAATAATTTCGAAAACATTATAAAAATAATTTTAATACACAATTTTCCGCTTGGTACCACTGTGCTGTAGTGTGGCGAATAACGAATATCACACAAAACAGAATAGAACACAAGCGATGCTATCAGCGAAATGTCAATGCGTAAACAGGTACGCACCCACACAACATACGACGCGAGAAACGATCCAACAGTGAGAGATGGAGCAGACAACAATTATTGATATATTTTCTATTATACCAAGGTGACGCTAGAAAAAGGCGCGTGGAATACACGTATGTGTTGTTGCAATGCAAATTCTCCAGTGAGAATTGATCACTACAGCCAAACAACAATAACAACCAGGTATCTTTGGTTGGTGGTGGAGTAAGCAACAAGTAAACCAAACAACAAGACAGTGGACTGTTAGGTTATAAGTCTTGTTATTGTATTTTGGAGTAATAGGCGGACAAGAGGTGTGAATGTTGTTATTGCAAATATTACAAAATTAAACTCTGCTTGTTAGAACAAACGAGGGGGATAACAACACGACGAATTCGTTTGGTTGGTGAGGAATGCAACAACAATTAAATTAGATTAGATGTTTTCAAATGAATTCTCCGATAAGACCAACAACAAATAGGCGGTTGACTTCTATCCGGCTCGAAGGACCAAATGTTTAGGTGGGCGTGAGAGCCTTTGTATGGGAGATCGACAACAACTGCGCAATGTTTCTTATCCGGCTCGAAGGACCAAATGTTTAGGGGAGGGACTTGCTCAACTCCTCGCCGTGTTTTTGGGGGATCAAGGAATTAACTCGAGGGAGCGGGGTGAAGCGACAACGAGAGCTCCAAGCAGTTAATGATGAATGAAAAGAGTAGAAATAGCAAGGAAATAAAAACCCAAAAGATTATTATTAGTTTAATTATTCTAATCTATTGACTTTATTGTTGGTTCTTTCTTTTCGTACAATAACAAATAAATTACCTTTGTAATTTGGGGTGTGGTGGCGTCAGAGGCCTGTTAGTTCTAACGCATAGACGTTAGCTCGATAAGACGGTTAGTTAGCAAGTGAGGTTCACGTGGATCGCAGAGGATCTTAATGATCGCAGAGGATCGTTGGGATCATAATGATCTGCCTATTGGTACAGCTACAACT
The DNA here is from genome assembly GCF_032173495.1 of Musca vetustissima. Taxonomy (NCBI): domain Eukaryota; kingdom Metazoa; phylum Arthropoda; class Insecta; order Diptera; family Muscidae; genus Musca; species Musca vetustissima. The sequence continues at coordinate 13,440 of NW_026879428.1, forward strand.
ACACATATTCCAGTGAGAGGGTATCGAGCAAGGGGAGCAAACCAACAACAACTGTTGCCCTTTGCTATATACGCTCGGCGTTGTCCGCAGAGGGAACGATCGACTGAGCTCAGAACGTTGTAGGCCAATGTATCAAACTTAAATAGGCTACAAATTTAAGAATATTATAAAAAAAATGCTTAAAAGACTACAAGTGTTAAATACACATCCTATGTATAAATAAATTTTTTAATATGAACTTGCAATAAATAAAATTCATATTTCAATTTTTTATGCACATTGTTCTCAAGATATGATGGTATATTTAAAAACTTATTGTTTAGCTCAGAGGGGCTCCGCCGATGGGAGTCAATACGGCGAATGCGTGGAGCAGTGGACCGTAAGGGAGGGGTGTATGAATAGCGCAGTGAAAATAAAAGAAAGAATAAAAACACAATAGTTTTCAATGTAAATAATTCAATGTTTATTTGGTTGGTTGAGTAGTGGTAAACAATATTACCTTTGGCAACGATATGCCTGTGCGCAACGATATGCGTGCTGTCTGTCCGAATCACAGTTTGATACTCCTTGATGCTTAAAGGAGGCGGCAAAACAAGTGACAAGTAGTTACTCGTTAAAATGTCAACGGCGCTAAGCCAATGTTGCAATAAACCGTAGCGCGTACATTTTAACGAATAATTAAGGACCAAACCAGAGGTCAATAAAAATTAGTATTTTTATACAAATCTAAATTAAACATTCCGGCCCCCTTGAAACATCAAGGTATGTTTCTAAACAATACAAATAATTATACAATAGGTACGACAGGAGTATAGTTTAAGTAATAGGTACCTTATGTGTATAGTGCAGTGTGAGTATTTTTATTCGAACAAAAAGTAGAATCTGCAGTAACAGATTCGGACCTTACGTAAGCAATATTTACGTAATAGTTTATTATAAGCCGCAGATGAACCTGCAGTTACAGATTCGGGCTTCAATCGAGTTTTTATTAATGCACGACATTTAATAGTATGAAGTCGCAAATGAATCTGCAGTTACAGATTCGGACTTCAATCGAGCTATTATTTACCCGAAACGATATTCGGGGGCTGAGCCAAATAGGACGCATCAGCATTTGTCGCGATACCGATTTTTTCTGAAGGTCGTTGTGCAACATTATTTTCCAATAAATTCGAATGAATGAAGTTAATCAATTTCTTCTTTGACATTTCAATGTTGTAATATTAAGGAGTAGTAACGAATATGGAATTCAATGCGTTTTCAAACACAATAAAAGTGAAAACGCCCATATGGATAAAATCAATATGTTTTCTATTGTTGTAACACTCAAGACTACTTAATAAATAACATAGTTTATAAGTACAAATAAGTATAGAGTAGGACAGTGCAGTGTGAGAAATTTATAAAAAAATTAAGTGTGGCATACTCCAGAGAGTACTTAACCAAACACAGTATAGTGGGCTACCGGAAGCCCCGGCATCGCTTGCACCCGATTGGTAACGATTTTGGCATACATTTCAGGGCCAAACACTAAAGCCACACCTCCACACTTCAAACACACTTTTTGACTATGACAGTCATTGGCTTGATGCCATTTGGCCAGGCAGCGTGTGCAGTCCCGGTTTACGTTTATAATATGTATGCGAGCCTCAACGGACATCGCAAGAAAATCTCGGCACGTACCAATCGAGTGCCGGCGATTACAAACGCGACAACAATATCTATTTAAATTCGAGGAGCCCGCAGATACGGACTCCGATGATGCACGATTAACCAAGACCGAATCACCCACAGTTATGGGATCTGGTCTGGATAAGTTGGACGACGAAGAACCCGCAGTTACGGATTCTGATGGGTGGCCACGATTGGAACCAGTTACGGGTTTGAATACTTCATCTTCGGTGATCGGGGACATGCTGGAACCCGCAGTTACGGATTCCGTCTCGGACTCTGTTATTTTGACCGCAGCTATTGGACGAACCAACTCATCCAAAACTTCCGAAGTTGTGCGGATTTTCGAGCTAGTGGTACGATCTCCACTTTGCAATAAATCATCGATTTCGGCGATCAGATCAATATTGTACATGTTGGAAGCGTCCATGTTACTAAGAGAAAAACAGATAATTTAATTTTCTTCCTCCGACGATTGGTCGGTCAGAATGACCAACTTAGATATAGGCCGCTTTACAACGCCGTTTGTCGTGCGAATATCTACACACGGGTGAATATGTTCTAACAACCTAACGGCTAAATCGGCCTTTACAACATATATTTGTGGAAATTTCCGCTTATACCTCATATGATTCAAAACTGACTTTTCTAAACCGATTCACAAGCGATATCGGTTGTCCAAAAATAAGAGGATCAAGCGGAGCAACTAAAGGAGCTTCTATCAAAAAAGATGACCGGGTGTTATAACTACAAATTCAACTATACTATCCGACATTGACAACCTCGACGAGCAATAAATCGATACCATGAAGTTAGCAGTGGACAAATAAAATTCTGCTTCCAAATTAATAGCCCTAGTCGTAAAAACAAAGGAACACACAAACATATCCCTTTGTAATTTTGCAAGCTCGACCAATTTACGGTATTTTTAGTGAAAATTATTAAGAGAAGTCTAACCTCCTCAAATGGCAAAGACTTAATTATTTATCGAGGTAAAAATATTTACAGCGGTATCGACCACAAGTTCGACGAATGAACCATAACAAATATGCAATTGCACGAATGCCTATTACAAAAGAGGAATATTTATCCATGACTTTTACGAATGGGAAATAACAAATGACAATGCACCGAACTCATTTAAATGTCTGTCTCCAGTGGAGGTAAATCTCAAATGGACTAACTCGATTTATATTGACTGATCATGGATTCTACAAAATCTCTTGGCCATGACAAACCAATAGTAGAATCCGTCCATCAATAACTTGACGAAATTCTACATCGATCTCTTTTACAATAACTTTCAACATTTAATAGGCTAAAACTGATCCGCAAAGTTCCAAACGAGATAGTGAAAACCGATTTAATAGGAGATACTATTGCATTACTAGATACTAAATGCACGAACACATTTTGAACTGGGATTTCAATTCGAATATATACACCCCAGCGTATGCCTTAACTGAGGCATTAGAAATTAAATGCGATTCCGCCGAACATTGAGTAGTGTACCGAACACACCGACAAATTTGAATTGCATTTAAGCCATTCTACGAACCTAGCTTCCACAAGAGGATCGCTCCAACCGATTTGATTTCTACCTACTTTTTACATTACAATTTTTCCTGCGAATTGTCGTGGAAAATGTGCGGATCATTGACGAGGGGATGGGTCCAGTAACAAGCCAGCCAAAAATGGAATTTTGAGCTAACAAACTTCCAGCAACAATAGTACGACAACCCTCTAACAAGTTTTTTGGGTACAAATCTGCACCTAAAAGAAGATCCACGGGACGTGAATCAAAAAAATGGCCGAAATTGCATAATCCACTCCCGAAATACTAACATTAGTTGAAGATACAGGGAGTTTCAAACGTTTCTGAAGCCGCTCAAACAAAAATGAAGACTCTGATGCGGGGTCTATTAGAGCCCTAGCAGGATAAGAAACACCATCATGAAGAATATTTACTGTAGCGGTACCCAGCAATACCGATTTATTTTGGGAAGTGTGGAAGACCTGCCGAGAAACAAGAGATGTGGTGGATGAGACAGTAGGAATGACAGGTGCAGGAGTTGGTGAATTATTGGGACTCCGGTTTACCGAACAAACCGTAGTATTTGACTTATTTGGTGATGAATCGTTTCGATGCAACAAAGTATGATGTGTTCTACTACATTGAGAACACCTATGCTTACTTCGACAAGTTTTAACCTCGTGCCCCTTACGCAAACAATTGACACATAGGCGATGCCGCTTAACGATCGAGAATCTATTAGAAATCGACATATTTCTAAAACGAGGGCATTCAAAAAGTTGATGGACATGTTGCGGACAAAGAATACAATCCTTTTTGGGGCGACTTAAAATTTTTGACGTATCCGATTTAGTCAAATGTGTTTGGACCCGTTTTACATTCGATTTGGGTGCCTGCTCACTTCCTCTCATATCATGGAGGCACATCAGAGTTCTTATTCTCTCAGTTAGGAAGCTATCTAGATCTTTCCATAGTGAAATTGCTGCTTTGTCCCTAACGCTTTGCTCCCACAAGGTTTGAGTTATTTTGGGTAGCCGTTGAAGACATACGAACATTAAAAATGGGTCCCAATTTTCTGTTGGGATGTCATAGATAGACATCGCTGAATTGTGAAGGTCTGGGGAGTACTCGGATCTTCAATACGCAATATTGGAGAGCTAGTAGCTGAATTAACCACCTCCGGACGAGTGTGGGGAGAAGACCTCGATTTTCCTACCGCTACATCTGATGGCTGCGCTTCCCTAGGAATATCACAGTGATGCTGCGTTAGAGAAGCTACTGAACTACTACGAGAGGAGTTCAACAATTGTTGTTCGCCCTTTACTTCTGACAGCTTACAATTCAAGTTCGATAAACAATCCATATATTTTTGGTACACTACCTCAAATTTCCGATCCGCCGACTCGAGCATTTCTTTAGTCGTTTCTTCAAACGTTTCCAAATAGAGAATACACGATCTAAACTTATCCTCTGTTTCTTTCCAAACTTTTTCTAGTTCGACGCTACGGACTTCCAGAGCAAAAATATTAATATCTTCGGGTTTCATTGCCCGGATATATTCCACGCATTTGACAAAAGAGTCAGAAACTCTGTTAAAACTATCCAGAGGAGTAAACATCTTGGAGTATTAAATGCAAAAAACCGCTTAACAAGCATAAGATTACGGAAAATGTCAAAAATTTAACGATTTTCTCAATCAATAACAAAAATGGAAGGGAAAATATGCCAATACGATTTCAATTATTTACCAATCGATCCAAATTATTCCCAAGAAACACCAGCTTTTTTAAGGAAAATACCAAAAATCTAAATAAAAATTAAAAAATCGAACCAATGTTCCAATATTTGAATAAAATTCCAAAAAATGTCTAACAAGTTTTCTAAATTCTGAAGAATTTACCACAATTTCCAATGAGAATTAGCTCAACTTAGCTAAAACCCATCCAAATATTCGAAATAATATTTGAAAACCGTTAAAAATTGTTCGAAAAACAAACCAAAATTGTTTATATGACAAATAAAATCCAAGAAATGATCCAAAATTTTCCAAAGATTGTATCAAAAACTCACAAAAGTTGGATTAAAACCCAAAAATAGCAAATAATTGTCGATAAATGCCGAAAATCGATCGATAATATTAAAATTGTAGCCAAGAAACTACACGAAAAGGCTTAATTTTCAAGAAAAATTAACGAGAAATCAACAAAACTGCGAAAAAAGTTGAAAAATCAAATCAATATAAATGTTTTATAGATATAAATATATTCAAAAAAATTTCAACTTTGTACCAAACGTGTTAACTAACCACACTCGACCGACCCGATGTGTGTAGCGTACACGTGACAAAGAAGAAACGAAAGAAAACAACTCAACAAGGCGAGCGACGGCTGCCTAACAAGTGGTATGTATGTGTATAGCGTGTGTGTATGGTTAAACGATAGGCTAGTGGCTGACCGTCAGCGTACGTATGTCAACCAACGTAACAATGTAATTATAATTGTGTATGGTGACAACCACGTACGTACTTTAACCAGCGTAGGTATGTAAATATAATTGTGTATTGTCGATCAGTGGAAAAAGAAATAAACGAAAATATTTTTGCGTTTGGTTATATTTTTTTTCTTCTTGCTATTCGAATAGAATGCAACCAAATATTAGAGTGAGTGGGGGTGTTTCAAATTATTTGATTATTTTGAAATAATTTCTTTTGAATTAATGTAAATTGTGCCCCCATCGTTATATCTTGTTCACTACCTTTATATACGTCTTTGAGTATTTCGTACTAAAGACAAAAGGTAGTAGCAAAATATAACGAGTAACTATGTCAAAGCGCCGCATTGTGACATCTTAGCTTTTAATAACTCTCGTTCTTTGGTTCACGACCAAACAGCATACAGCCCTACACTACTGTAAAAAGGTAATATTAATTGTTTCACGAACAATTCAATAAAACAACCAAATCTACGTTTGCTAAAAAATTCTAAAACAATTGTGTTTTTATTTCTATATTTTCATATTTTGCACCAACGCAAACATTGGTCGAATCGAGCCGGATTGTTTTTGACGAAAACAAACCCCTCTCCTTTTGTTTCTCCTTACACGAAGGAAAATATCGACATCGTCGAGAACAACAACTACAAAGATCCACGATCACCACAATCCAATAATTGTATTTATTTTAAAACATAAATTTCAACAACACAGGTATGTACACTGCTTAATTTATTTTTCCAAAATAAAAAGTGACATACGGTGATATTTGTGTTGTGATAAAGAATTAAACAAAAACTGTCGGTCAGTTTAACAAGCGCCTAATTGTCCGTCCGTTGCCGTCGGTAAATTACATTGCAAACAGCAACAACATTGTGTCATTGTTTTCAACACCCCACTCGTTGTTTACAACAACAAGTAATTCACCATCACTTATATATATTTTCTTTATTTATTTCATCATTTATTACATATTTTACACATTTTCTTTCGTAATTTGCATTTATTTCGTTGTTGTGTTCTTACTCATAAATTCTTCTTCTTTATTATCAAACAACGAAGAAACGAAAACAATAACAACATCACATGAGAGAGCGATTGTCATCTCTGCTGATTGTTGCCACCCGTCACTATCACATGTGACATTGCTGGAAACATATGATCAATTTCCTTAGGGGTGTTCACACGTCCGAACAAATTGTACGATTATTTATACAAATATTTTTGTGCCATTTTCTGATATTTTTCGAGTTGAATCCTTCGGATATCAACTAAAAATATTTTGTAATAACGTTTTCAACAAAGTGCACCCTACATTTGGCAATATTTAACAAATATATTAATTTCATATATATAATATTACCTATTACATATATCGAAAAAATTTCATATTTATTTCAAAATAATTTTTGTGGGCAATTGCTATCTTCGATACATTACCATTGCTTACGTGTATTATACGATACACTGTAATAAATTTGGAATACATTTAATACACTGAGAGAAATTTTATTACGTTTTTTCTTAGAATTTCTAACTTATTGCTGGTTTTAATCACGTTAAACCACATTTTACTGTATCCACGATACAATATAGATAAAAGTTCACGACTTTTTATAAATTCAGTGTATTTTCAACAGTTGATTTACAGCATCACGTGCTATTTCCTAATTACTTTTGAAAATTTCCATTTATTGGTAGATTTTCAATTACAGTTGTTGACATCACGTGTCAAATTCTTCATATTTATTGCATTTCGTGCAAACTATTCCGAATTTTAATTCTTTTTGTGCATTTTCGTGCAAGTTTATAAATTTGCAATTGTTTTCCAAACAATTCAGAAAACATTACTTCGTGTAATTGCCACAATTTCGACATTTATTATTACAAAAATATAGTTTTCCACGAAAACACTCATTTTCCATAACTTTTTAAACCTATACAAATTCTATATTTCACAATGCCACTCACTCCTCTAGATTTATTCATCCGAGCTACTGATGCTTTGGTTAAATTTGACGCCAAATTCAGTTCCCTACGGGACGAAGAGCTCGATGTCTATATTTTAGAAATACAGGGAGCTGAGGTGAAGAGATTATGGGAAAAGGTGCAAACCACGTATGTAAAATGCCAAAATTATTTGACAGAACAAGATTGTTCTAGTGACCATTTCACTGCCGCAGAAACCAAATGCGATGTCGCTTATAATTGCTTCCTTAGGGTTCTATCTACAATCAATAGAAAGTTAGATGAACTTCGGGCTCCGCCTTCTCCTCACTCAGTTTCCAATGCTACGCATCAGTCAACAGTTGGTGAGGAAAATTCTAGTCATAGGCTCAACTTACCGCCCTGTGACATTGAAGTTTTTGATGGCGACTTCCTTAATTGGCCTACATTTAGGGACTTATTTTCTGCGGTATATATTAACAATTCTGGCATCAGTGACATTGAACGCCTATGTCACTTAAACAAAAAGACCAGTGGCGACGCCCATGAAATTGTGGCTAAGTTTTCGCTTACCCACACCAATTTTGGTCTTGCGTGGAAAGCTCTAAAGCGTACGTACGACAATCCACGTATATTGGTGAACCACCAACTTAAACTATTATTCGATTTGCCTGTTCTAGATAATGAGACTAGTTCAGGCCTAAAACAATTGCAAAGGGGTATTAATGGGTGCATATCATCCATGTCAAATTATGACGTCTCCACCGAAGACTGGGACCCTATTCTAGTGTTCATATGTCTTCAGAGGCTACCACAAAATTGCGTCACTCTTTGGGAACAAAGTATCAAAGATAAGTCTGCTTTGTCTTCCTGGAAAGATTTGGATAACTTTCTTACGGAACGTATCCAAACTCTTACCTGCTTACGTGACATTCGTGGCATTGATAACGTCAATCAAACAAATAACAAAAGGTCTCGTTCACATTTCACGAATGCTGGCACGAACCGAACCCCTACATTTTCTCGATATTCACCACTATCTTCTAGGCAATCTAGTACGTCTCCCAATAAGTCTTGCATTATTTGTCCACGACAAATGCATCACCTAAGATCATGTCAACGCTTTTTGCAACTTTCAGTTCCTGAAAGATTTAATACTATTAAGAGACATAATTTTTGTTTAAACTGTCTGTCCGCTAAACATCTAGTCAACCATTGTAGTAGCCTACACAATTGTAGGGTATGTAATAAAAGACACCACACACTATTGCACAGGGAACCTTCCACTGCTGGTTCGTCTTCGACGGCCACAACACCACAACTTCAGAATGTAGTTTCTCCCCATCAGCCCTCTACATCGAGACGGACTACCCCACGTTCTTCAAATAGACAGGTATTTCATACCACCCACAATAGAAAAATGTTGTTAGGAACGGCAATGGTTCATCTCGTTCATAAAGGTACTACGTACCCAGCCAGAGCTTTAATAGACCCTGCTTCTGAAGCATCATTCATTTCTGAAGAAATGCGAAATCGAACAGGCATATCCACAACTTCGAACATTTCCACTATTTCTGGGGTCAGTGGATCTGTTTCGTCTACTTCAAATAAAGAATGTCAAGTCCGTATTAGTTCTCCCATTGATGCTACGCAATCAATGGAAGCTAAAGTCCTTGTCCTCCCAACCATCGCGGAAAATCTGCCCTCCTTCACAGCACATACCGATATTCGATCAAATTTGCCAAATCTACGTTTGGCCGACCCCGATCCCTTCTCTTCCCGTCCTGTCGATATATTACTTGGTGCAGATCTTTATCCGAAGATCATGCTACAGGGTACACGTTCCAACGTACTAGGCTCACTAATAGCTCAGAGTACGATTTTCGGTTGGATCATTACTGGTCCCATGCCCACTTCCTATTTACGTCCATCTATTTAGGGATATACACCTGGGGGACTTTGAGCAAATTATGCTCCCTTTTATCCATAGGTGTCGATAGTAACTAAAATAATTGTGCTAGGTAAGTTTTCTCACGGAAAACTTAAAGATAACATCGCCTACATTATATCCTACATACACGCTACGCAAATGTAGATTCTACGATCTACATTCCGGGACTTCGTCCCAGTTGACTAATGTTACTGTTCTAATAAAATGTACACGCTTCACGAGCAAGTTTCAGTATACAGTTCACTTCTCTCATACATTTTCAATAACACATCTGGTAACTTTCAGTTTCTTCTATTCATTTGTCACGCAAATGTCTCATAATTGTTCTACGGGTTTACGACCTCTTACATTTATTCTAAATCCCATAATCCTTTTGCAGGAATATTTGTGAAATCAAATATAATACACTGATGTTACGCATCTTTCGTAATTACAAATACTTCCACATCGTGGAAATAACGTCGAATAGTAGAGGTGCACTCGGGATTTTCATACGGAAAACGGTACTATATAAAAGTTGTTGCGCAAATAATTATCATAGTCCATATCTCGAGTCATCTTTTGCCACCTCTTTACTTTTTCGCGTAATGAAAAATGACCATTGATGGTCGCGATAGAGTCGCGTATTATGGGACTATGGTAATTACAAAACGACCTACGGTTTTTACTGGTCATTCTGGCCATACATTTATTAGTTATAATCCTCATCGTTTCGGTATCACATCTCTCTATTTTCACAGAAGATGGAAAATTTAGGTACGATGGCTGCGGTACCCCCGATATTGAAGACGACGTCCTCATGTCCGATGAGGAAAGGGACTACAACCTCACAGGTGTCCCCATCGCCAACGAGTCTACGCCCTTCGGATTCCACGAAGCTGCTTCCCCATCGGAGAAAAATTATTTAAAGTCCGTCTTCGACGGTCCCTGAAGTTCCTTCAGGAGAAACGGTGGTGTCGCCACCTCTTTCGACACACTGTCGAAAGAACGTCGTCGACGGTCCCTGAAGTTCCTTCAGGAAACCCGGTGGTGTCGCCACCTATTTCGGCACACTGCCGAAAGAACCAGGGTTCGAAAAGAGCGTGCATAATGTTGTCCCAACAAATACAGCCTCTAAACGTCCGTCCGTTCATTTATCATGGCCTTCGGCTCCAAGTCCCTACAAAGATACGGAAATGCTCTCAGCGAGAGCTATTGGTTTGGGACATATCGTTGCTCTTTCGGAGTCCATGTCCGGCGGCTTAAAGAATATCATGCTGGCTTGCAACTTGCCGATTCTCGGTTCAACGAAGCTGCAACGGTCAGCATGATACTAGGCCCAGAGGTTTAAAACAATGAATAAAGCCACAAAACTTATTCTAGCCCTGGTTTCCATGTAGCATTTAATCATCAAGCGATGGGTAATCTTCAATTGCCTAGCCGCAAGACTCGGCGAGTCTTTTGATTATAAAAAAGTTAACGGATCAGATCTTGACGAGACATTGCACGATCCTGCTCGTCGAGCAAATAATATGTTTTTTGAAAAAAGTATAAAACAAAAAAAAAAAACAAGAGAAAAAAAGAAAAAGAATTTACCAAACATTACCTACATGTTCATTTTGCAACATAGCAAGATGTTGCAACGCGGGCGGCAATGATTATTTTGAAATAATTTCTTTTGAATTAATGTAAATTGTGCCCCCATCGTTATATCTTGTTCACTACCTTTATATACGTCTTTGAGTATTTCGTACTAAAGACAAAAGGTAGTAGCAAAATATAACGAGTAACTATGTCAAAGCGCCGCATTGTGACATCTTAGCTTTTAATAACTCTCGTTCTTTGGTTCACGACCAAAAAGCATCAACCCCTACATCCTGTAGTAAAGGTAATTTTATATTGTTCCACGAACAATTATCAATAGACAACCAAATCAACGTTTGGTAAAAAATTCTAAAACAATTGTGTTTTTATTTCTATATTTTCATATTTTGCATCAACGCAAACATTATTTATATTTATTTTAAAAATAATTTAATATTTTTTCTTAATACATCAATTGTTTTTTAAAAATTTTTAATAGAAAATTTATTAAATATTAACCACTCACTTTTTAGAATAAAAACACAAATTAAATATGATAATTTTTAACAAATTTTTTTTTCTTTTTTCACTGATCGCGATTAGTCCGTCCGCGACTAATATACGACAGACGGAGAGACAAACGAAGCGACAAACGTTGTAAAGCGGCCGTTGTATTTGTTGTTGCAAATAGGCCGTCGAAGTTTGTTTATGATTTGGTTGTTATTATTATGTTTGTTATTATTTTTTTTTTTATCGCGAGCTTACAAAGAAAATAAAAAAGCACTGCACTGACCTACCTGTTTTTGTTGATGAAGATGATATTGATGACGATGTGAATAAGGATGATGATAATGGTATTGAGATGATGAGGTATGGGGATGTTATGTTGTTGTTTTTTGCTGTTGAAAGGCAAACGAGAAAAAAACAATTAGAACTTCGCTTCCAAAAGCTCGTCTCCGGTTCGAATGGACCAAAATGTTGACGCCGAAATTGCGTGCAAATAAAAGAAGTAAAAATACGAACGTTTTCAATGTAAATAATTCAATGTTTATTTGGTTGGTTGAGTAGTGGTAAACAATATTACCTTTGGCAACGATATGCCTGTGCGCAACGATATGCGTGCTGTCTGTCCGAATCACAGTTTGATACTCCTTGATGCTTAAAGGAGGCGGCAAAATAAGTGACAAGTAATTACTCGTTAAAATGTCAACGGCGCTAAGCCAATTTTAACGAATAATTAAGGACCAAACCAGGGGTCAATAAAAATTAGTATTTTTATACAAATCTAAATTAAACACTTATATTTATATAACACAATAGACCCGGCAAACGTTGTTTTGCCATATCAGTTTTGGTAAAAATTAACGAATTCATGAAAAATAAATTTAAAAAATATTTACCATTTAATTAATGTCAAATTTCCGATATAAAAAATACCTATAATATTTTCCTCACTACGATAATATTTTAAGAAATATTGTTATTGTTAATGTCAGTATGTGTGGTATTTCAGTTTATCAATTTGTCGAACTTATTCCACCAAACATTTTTGAGAAGAAGGTCAAGTTTTGATCTAACTACTCTTACCTCAAGAGATAATGTAGCATGGATGACGTATTTACTATTCCTTTTTTGATTGGTGCGGACGTCCTTGAGTTATAAAAGATGTAAATAAAACAACATTCAAATTTTTCTTTGGTAAAAGTCTTTCCACTGCAATTAAAAACAACCGTAACAAAATGTGAGTCCAATTAGTGCAGTCGTTCTTAATGGAAACATTTTTCACATCAAGAAAAATATATAGAGAATCTAATGCGCAATTTTCTCCCTGTAGGATTTGAATTCATATATATACTGCCCAAATAAAAGAAAATTTTCAATAATACCATCCATAGCTAGCTGAATTGTTGAGGTATTTGTAATCTTTTGTAGCAGTTATTGAACATTTTAAATGGACATTTTAGTATATCCTACATTTTGGTATGCCATGTGTTGGTTTTATAACATAGAAAAATTGGCTCAAAATTATTGTGGGTTTATAAGCCTCCTTATCTTTGGTCCATATTTTGCATGGTGTAATTTTAGGTACTTTGAAAGGAACTTCTTTGTAAATTGTTGGTA
>NW_026879429.1:0-26533 GCF_032173495.1 Musca vetustissima
ACATATACAGATATTTAAAATCCACCAAAGAGAAAAATCTGCTACAATTTTAATGACTATTGCTCTATATGATGTGGCTTTATGCATAAATTGGCGATAGAGAGAAGTGGAAGAGAGAGGCAGGCCCAGGGTGTTATCAGAGGCAACAGCATCTTTCGCCACCACTGTGACTACACAACCATTTCATTAAGTAATAAAAAAAATGCCATGTCTAAACCAAAAAACAGGAGCAAAAATAAAAATTCATTGTAAAACAGCGGCAATAATGGTAGGTGCTCCGATGCCGGCTGGATGGCTGGTTGGCTACTTCGAGGCTGTAAAATACTACTTACCATTTTATAAATTGCTAATACTTTTCATGCTCTATGCAGAGAGCGAGAGATATCTATGCAGAAGCTATGATACACATTATCCAAGTGTGTGAAATACACTCGAGAAAAAAGTAGTTCTGGAGGACTAATTTTGAAAAAAAATTCAGGGATCATTTAAGGCGCGGATTTTTAAAAGCGTATTTTTTCATGGACCAAGCTTCACTCAAGGCGTGGATTATTTAAAAAATATTTTTGCAAGCTTCACTCAAGGCGTGGATTATTTAAAGATTATAGAAAAATCTTGGTCCTACGGACCTGCCAAATATTTTTCTATATAGAAAAATCTTGGTCCTACGGACCTGCCAAATATTTTTCTATATAGAAAAATCTTGGTCCTACGGACCTGCCAAATATTTTTCTATATAGAAAAATCTTGGTCCTACGGACCTGCCAAATATTTTTCTATATAGAAAAATCTTGATCCTACGGACTTGCCAAATATTTTTCTATATAGAAAAATCTTGATCCTACGGACCTGCCAAATATTTTTCTATATAGAAAAATCTTGGTCCTACGGACCTGCCAAATATTTTTCTATATAGAAAAATCTTGGTCCTACGGACCTGCCAAATATTTTTCTACATAGAAAAATCTTGGTCCTACGGACCTGCAAAATATTTTTCTGTATAGAAAAATCTTGGTCCTACGGACCTGTTAAATATTTTTCTGTATAGAAAAATCTTGGTCCTACGGACCTGTTAAATATTTTTCTGTATAGAAAAATCTTGGTCCTACGGACCTGCCAAATATTTTTCTGTATAGAAAAATCTTGGTCCTACGGACCTGCCAAATATTTTTCTGTATAGAAAAATCTTGGTCCTACGGACCTGCCAAATATTTTTCTATATAGAAAATTCTTGGTCCTACGGACCTGCCAAAAATGTTTCTATATAGAAAAATCTTGGTCCTACGGACCAGTCACTTTTTTTCCTTTTTTCTACTTGTGTACAATTCCTCTACTTGACTTCTGATTTGCCTGAGGCTATATACCACCAGCATTATTGACCATTGTATTACTTACCGCTTATTTTTAGTTTTTTCTTTTATTATTTTGGTTTTACTTCTTTTCGATGCCCCCAAGCCATCGCTGGTTTATTTTAACAACTGGTGCTTCTGTTACCATTTTCAAGTGCAACAATTGTTGGCAACATCCATCCATTCATCCACACATCGGCCGTGGTCTCCGCCACGTCTATTTTACAGCCTATCATAGAATATGCTTCTTAACTGGCCTGACCTGATGATGACTGCCAATATGGTGCAATAATAGAATCGCAATACGAATTGTGGTGGAGTGTGTCGACTATACATCTGGTCCGAACCGTTTTTTTTGCTATGCTTTACAATTGTAGCCTAGTAGAAAATCATGGCTAGAAAAACTGAAAAAACACTAAAATTAAAGAAAAAAACTCTTGAGCAGGTGAAACTTTTTTACAACTATCAGAGTTTGGTAGTTGGTGGTTTGTTCGTTCGTTCGATCATAACAGCAGTTAGCAAGTTTGCAATGACTGGCAAAGTGCTATTATATGTTCGGTGCAACAGTCGCCGGCGAGCAGCCAAGGAGTTTTCCTAGTATATGTGGTTGTTGTTGCTGGCCTAAGCAGCTGACCGTTGCTGCTACACTTTTAGAAAAAAATTCGAAATTTTGAAAATAATATTATTAATATTTAAAAATATTTAATTAATCCGTGTTTTTTTATTTTCAGGTATGTACAACATGAATTATGTGATTTCAATAGAGGTAATAGAAAAAAATTCGACAGGTCCGTAGGACTATTTTTTTCCTATAGAAAAAAATTCGACAGGTCCGTAGGACTATTTTTTTCCTATAGAAAAAAATTCGACAGGTCCGTAGGACTATTTTTTTCCTATAGAAAAAAATTCGACAGGTCCGTAGGACTATTTTTTTCCTATAGAAAAAAATTCGACAGGTCCTTAGGACCATTTTTTTCTATAGAAAAAAATTCGACAGGTCTATAGAAAAAATTCGCAGGTCCCATTAGGACCATTTTTCCTATAGAAAAAAATTCGACAGGCCCATCGGGCCATTTTTTTCTATAGAAAAAAATTCGACAGGCCCATAGGGCCATTTTTTTCTATAGAAAAAAATTCGACAGGCCCATAGGGCCATTTTTTTCTATAGAAAAAAATTCGACAGGCCCATAGGGCCATTTTTTTCTATAGAAAAAAATTCGACAGGCCCATTTTTTTCTATAGAAAAAAATTCGTCAGGACCCTAGGGCCATTTTTTTTCTATAGAAAAAAATTCGACAGGCCCATAGGGCCATTTTTTTCTATAGAAAAAAATTCGACAGGCCCCCTATAGAAAAAAATTCGACAGGCCCATTTTTTTCTATAGAAAAAAATTCGACAGGCCCATTTTTTTCTATAGAAAAAAATTCGACAGGCCCATTTTTTTCTATAGAAAAAAATTCGACAGGCCCATTTTTTTCTATAGAAAAAAATTCGACAGGCCCATTTTTTTCTATAGAAAAAAATTCGACAGGCCCATTTTTTTCTATAGAAAAAAATTCGACAGGCTATAGAAAAAAATTCGACAGACCTCAGTTCACTGACGCATTTCTTTGTGCTATAGAAAAAAATTCGACAGACCCTATAGAAAAAAATTCGACAGGCCCATAGGGCCATTTTTTTCTATAGAAAAAAATTCGACAGGCCCATAGGGCCATTTTTTTCTATAGAAAAAAATTCGACAGGCCCATAATGGCCATATTTCGTCGGCGGCAATAGACACAAAAAAATTCGACAGGCCCATGTGGCCATTTTAGCAAAACATAGAAAAAAATTCGACAGGATGTAAACATTTTAACAGATTATAAAACTGTCTTCTGCCGTTCGGCAAGTAGTCAATAAATTTCGATAAATGCACGAGCGGCCGTGGAATGAAAGTATCTTTAATTTGAGTACACTTTTTTGTTGTATATTTTCTTTACTAAGTGGATATTCTCAATAGGATATTTTTCTAAAGAAAAAAGTAAACATCTGGTATTGAGGATACTTTATTTCTCTATGTAAAAAATTCTAAACAATGGAGGACTTTTAATTTTTCCTATTTTTTTATTTTTTTCTGTAATAATGACTTGAACAAGGAAATGGGAAGAAATAAGAAACCTATGGGAGAAATAGTTGATGGTGATGGTAATGTCCTTCTTATAGATGCTGACAAGGCGGATAAATTTAATAGACATTTCATAGACTCTGTTCTGTGCATGCATTGAGAAATTCCATCCAACGATATCGAAATGATGATATTAATTCATTTGGAACGCTGTTGATTGAGCGGAGTCGGTTTGGTCTGTTGGAAGTGACAAAAGATCTAGTCATTAAGGAGCTTAAGTCATTGGACATAAAAAAAGTTGTGGTTCAGATGGGATTAAACCAAAGATGTTGCTAATGAAACTATCTGAGGTTGCTGATGTATTGACAAGAATTTTTAACAATATGATTAGAGAAGGAAAATATCCCGAATGTTTGAAGATCCATAGAGCGACACCAGTACCTAAGAAAGCTAGCTCGAAGAGTATTGATGAGTTCAGACCTGTTGCAGTATTATCAGTGATCGATAAAGTATTCGAGAAGATTATTTTCGATCAATATCGTCATACCTGGAGGAGAACAAAATTATATATGAGAACCAGTTTGGATTTAAGAAGGGTTCCGGATCAGACGATGACGTTTTTAACATAACCGAGTACATATGCAAGGGATTGGATACTGGCAGCAAAGGAGTAGCTGGAGTATTCTTTGACTTCACTAAGGCGTTCGATCTTGTGGACCACAACATTCTGGTGAAGAAGCTGAAATATGTTGGGTGCAAGGATGACACTTTGTTATTTTTTAAATTTTTTTTAAATAATCGGTATCAATATGTGCAAATTGGAAAAGAAGAAAGTAGTAGGCTACCTGTCAACCATGGAGTTCCTCAGAGAAGTGTGTTGGGTCCACTATTGTTTAAACTTTATACCAACGATTTAAAAAATGTTCCATTTTACGGGAAACTGTTTATGTTTGCAGATGATGTGTGTCTTCTATATAAATACACGGATGAAAAAGTGCTTCGTACACAAATAGAGTACGACTCTGTGATCTTGGCCGAATATGCAAGGTTGAACTTTTTAATACTAAACTCCGGAAAAACTAAATTCGTGAAATTTAAACCACATCAAAATGGAGAATCTATGTCGGTGCACATAAATGGTGACCCCGTTCCAGAGTCTAAATCGGTAACATATCTTGGCCTAATTATGCCGAATAATCTGAAAAATTAAAGACAAAAGTTTCATCGGCAACTGGAATTTTGCACAAATTTAGTCGTCTTTTGAATACAGAGAGTAAGTTAAATATATACCAAAGGTTGATACACTCTCATTTAACATACCTCCCGGGGATTTATGCCTGTAAAAATAGCAGATCATTAAGTGAATTGCAACATGCTCAGAATAAGGCATTAAAAATTGTGACAAATAAACTAAGACGATAATCTACAAAAAAGCTCTATAAAGAGAGAATAAAACACATTCTTCCAATACGTGGATTATATATGCAACGCACATTAAGATATGTTTATAAATGTCTGAATTTCAATGGTTTGGGATGTATGGTTTTTAGTAATAACTATGATAGAACTGCAAGACACACGCGACAAGCTGGACAGTTACAAGTAGCGAGATGCCGATTTGAGGTAACCAAACAAAGAATAGCATTTGTTGGACCAACGGAATTTAACAAATTACCTGTTTATATTAAGAACAGTAGTAACATTTCTAAATTTAAATATAAATTAAAGAAGTACTTATTGGATCGAATTGATACACTTCTAACGTAACAGTTTGTCATAATCCCTACACTGTTAAGTAAAATAAATTGTTATATAAATGATATGTAATGTATAGTTGTCAGGTTTTGCCCCTATCAGGGATGCAAAAGTTGGTACAATTGTACTAATTTTAGCACTATTTGGATGTCAAAAGTACAATAGCACCCCAATGATATATTTAGCACTATTTCTAAATTGTATCAAACTATTCTCACTTAAAGGTATTATACGTGCTTAAACATACAATATGAAATGGATCATCATCCCCCGCCGTCGTTAAGAATGGATGAATTTGCCATAGTTTAAACGTAGTGTCCTATGCTAATTCAGAATTTAGCATTCCCGATCAGATTGATAAATTCAGTAAAGATATTAATTATTATTTTTTTAACAGTTCTATGAGAGAGATGATTTTTCATTGTTTCACGAATGTTTCGGTACAGATATTCATGTTGTTTTTAAATACTCAACAACTCGATGGCGTTCACGTCAAGAAGTTATTGAAACAATTTTGGCGCAGTGGGAATCAGATCAATATTATTTTACACTCAATGATTTCGAAGCTGATTCCCAAAAGTTAAGGCTAAATTCTATTATTTCCGAATTTTCAAACCCTTGTTAAGTTTCGTGAAAATCGGTACAGGTTTAGATATAGCTCCTATATATTTTTTCTTCCGATGTTATGTAAATTGTGCACTAAAATCCCAAAGTCGGATTGTCACACAATTTGGTACAATGAACTGTAGTTAATATAAGTAAATCTATGGCAAGTCTCATTGAAATCGGTTCAGATTTTGATATAGCATCTACATATATATTTTCGTCCGATTTTACACAAAATTAACACAAATTTTGCACAACGTACTGAAGTTAGTATATTCTAGAAGTTGGATATAAATGCTTCACCAAAGTGGGTCCAATCGGCACAAGATTTAGCACTACGTACTGAAGTTACTATAACATAACGTGTGGCAAGTTTAGTTAACATTTAGATATAGCTCCTATATATAATTTCGTACGATTTTAAGTCAATGGTTCACCAAAGACCCAAAGGTAGGCCGATTGACAAAAATTGTGCACAACGTACTGAAGTTAATATAAATTAGGTTAGTGTGGAAAGTTTTGAAATCGGTTCAGATTTGAATAGAGCTCTTATACACATTTTTTCCGATTTTAAGTACATGATTCACCAGGAACTCAAAATGTGCAGAATGACATGTTTAAGGATTTCATGTTAATGGTCCTTCAAAAATTCGATGTCTGTTAGGATTCATCTGTTGAATATACCCAAAGTGGTGAAGGGTATCATATAGTCGGCGCCGACCGACTTTACTGCTTTCCTTACTGGTTACTGTTATTTTTGTTCTTGCAATATGTACAAAAATTATAAATAATATCAAATTAGAAATGCAGTCTGAGAATGCCAGAATGCATGTAGAAATTATTAAGTCTTTCAAAACGACAATATATGCACTTGTTGGTCGAAGGTGACTGAAGTCAAAAATGGACTAAACGAAGATATGTATCCTTATATATCACAAATTTTTATAGAGTTATTATATATTCCACATTCATCTACAAATATGGAAAGGGTATTTTCATATCAAAATATAATTAAAACCAAAAAAAGGAACATAATACATGCTTTGACTGTTTCAAATCTTAATTAATTTTTTATGTATGTTTTTATTATTGTTAATAACAATAAAAATGTTATTTAAAAATATATAAAAAGCACAATCGGACTAAAAAAAGTACACTTTTTATTGAAAGTCAGTACAATTTGAATAATTTCATTTCGCATCCCTGGCCCCTATAATGCCTGAAGGCGCTGGGGCTTCATATTACATTGAATAAAGCAAAAATTTGAATGTGAAAAAAAATGTGTAGTGATAATTTCTATACAAAAAAATTTTATTCCTAGGGTATTGAATTTTTTTAATAGAAAAAATCTTTATATAGGGCAGAGGATTTTTTTGTTCAAAAAAATAATTTTCCGTTACTGAGGATTTTCTTTTCCATTTTTTTTTTCTATAGGAAAAAATAGTCTCTGTTCTTGAGGCTAACAAGAAAACGCAGCAGTAACTAAGGTCGAAATTAGCTTCAGTTACTGAGGATTTTTTTCTATATATGAAAAATGTGCCTCAAATTTTCCGATTTTTTTTCTATGGAAAAAACAGTCCCAGGTACAAGGGGTAAATTTTTACCAGTAACTAAATTTGAAATAGTACATATAATTTTTTATTTTTTTTTTTTCTTCTTAAAAAAGTTATCTTTATTGGCTAATTATTTTAGGGTTTTTTATTTTGGAGAAGTTTTTCAACCAAAATGACAGTAATTTTATATTTTGGATTCTCATTAGGGGGAATATACCTACCAAAAATATTAACGGTACACCTCATTATTTTATATTTTGCGCACCTTTGGGTGTCAAATGTTACTACTACGTTACGTTTTGGTATAACCCCTATACAACGATACCTTATTTTTTCGTATTGTGAGGATTTCGGTTTATTCAAGGTCCTAGCCCAAGTTTATCAGCTGTTAGAGTATGCATCCTAAAAGTATGCGGCACACATTTAGAAGGAATCCTTTGCTCATGCTGCCGGAAATTTGTTTTATCTACAATAGTCTCTTTACTAGTTTGCGGCCCTAAAGTTTACATCCTGGGCACATTTTAGATATCAAGCCATCAATTCGTGTCCAATAGTACTTTTGATTTTCCCCAATTGAAATATTTCCAATTGTTGAAAAAAAAAATACTTCAGTTTCTAAAGCAAAAAAAAAAACTATGCTATTTGATTCTTGGTTTCTGTGAGATATGAAGCCATCAATTCTAGGCACTCATAGGTTAATGTTCTTTATTCCGGGAGAATGAATCTGCATCTGAATGTTATTCAAACCCATCTAGAGTTCTTCTAGATCATGAAGACTACACTTATAGACATATAAGACTATGATAGGAGTGTACTCTACGATAACACCAAGTCATTCCGGAACGAACTAGTACGGGAGACTGGGGCACCTTCGGCATCGGGGCACCTTCGGCAATCGCGTTTTCGATATGAAGCTCTCACCGTACATCACTAGTTTCGATACATAGGTATCGAATATCGAAATAAATAACTTACACAAAGTTTGAAATTTCTAGCTAATAAGCTTATTTAGATACATAGGTTTTTGTATTTTTATAGATGTTTCTGTAATATTTCAATTCCATTTCGTAAGTATTTCGTGTATAAAACTTTTTAAATTTTTAAGGCAATATTATTAAAAAGTGGTTAACTACGATGTGTATTATTATAGAAATATTTAAAAATATAATATTTTTACAAAACTGATCGAAAAAAATGAAAAAAAACTATAAAAAGTACATTCGGGGCACATTCGGCATTTTAAATTGGGGCACATTCGGCCATATACAGGTTATGCAATATTATTTCCTTAAAATGTTTTTGAGTTTGTCTTTAAAACTAATCCTTTAATATGGCTCGAAATTGCATATAAAAGATCAAACGTGTTTATATTGACGAAAATGCGATAGAAAACCCCTATTTCTGATGGTGTGTGCGACCTTGAGATGTAAACGTCCGCCGCTAGAAAATAAAGCCCTATAATTCAAACATTGTGTGGCGTATTAAAACCAAATAGAGCCTTTAGATAATCAGAATTTCAACCACACTGATAGCGATGACAATTACCCGGCTATGACTATGGTGCCGAATGTGCCCCATCAAATGCCGAAGCTACCCCGGGTTGGGGCACATTCGGCGAATTTGACTTTTTTACAAAACTGTAAAATTTTTTAACTAATACTATTTTTATATATCTTTTTGGTACTATTTTTCATAATTAAGTGTCAGAGGACAATAATCAGCCATATAGTTGTTATATATGTTGAATATGTACTGAGATATAGAGCTCTAAAAAAAAAGTGCCGAAGGTGCCCCAGTCTCCCCTACAATTGAACTATTACGCAAATGCACGATCCTTATTAGGTCCAGTTGTTACTTTCATCTAGCTCGTTTGCGTAATTATTAGTTCCATAAGATTTTTTTTCGAAAAATAAAATTCTAAGCACACTGAAATTATTGATTTTCTCCAGAGAAAAAGACCTCAGTTGCTGAGGCTATTTTTTATGGACTAATATTTTTATACAAAAAATCCTCATTTACCCTATGCCAGATTTTTTCTATATAAAAAATTTCTCAGTTACTGCAAATAAATTTAGTTTCTCAATAAAATGTCAATTTTTGTAGTTTAAATATAATTTATTGTCGTGAAAATAATTAATTTTGTGCTATTAGAAAATTAAATTTACGATTTTAAACTCGAAACCTAATTTGTTGTTTTTTATTTTCTTTTGGTATCGTCGCCTTTTTTGTATAAACATAATCGCAATATATCTTCTCCGGCCGAATTAACATCGACATCGAGGTGGAGGAGATAAGATTAGTGTGGTGGATAACAGATTAATATCTGGGTTGGAACTGCCAACACATTTCAATTCAATGCGAGTTCGGTTCGGTTCCTTCCATAACCATTCCATGGGAAATAGAATGGCCATTAATGGCAAGGCAAACGGGGCAATGAATTGGTGTTATGGTCAAAATCAATGAAGACTATTTTTCTCCATACCTCCAAAAAAGTATTGATGTTGTTGTAATTCATTGGCTAGTTTTTTCGTTGTTGTTGTTGTTGGTATCAATAACAAGTTGTGAACAGCATTACCATGGTGTTCATTGATATGAGAACATGGCTATTACACAGATTTGTTGAAATGTCTAAACAAAGCACACACATGAGGCCATAATTCACCTTCAGCTCATCCTCCTGCTCGTACTCCCACCAGCACCACTACCACTTTGCCTGTGATATCCACCGATGGTGGCGAGCAGTGTGTATGTTTTTTGTTTGTTTTCATTTCGCTGCGGCGTGGAGTGCTTCAAAGATAGCGCCCCTAATAAAA
This sequence comes from Musca vetustissima, assembly GCF_032173495.1. Classification (NCBI taxonomy): domain Eukaryota; kingdom Metazoa; phylum Arthropoda; class Insecta; order Diptera; family Muscidae; genus Musca; species Musca vetustissima. The sequence goes on from NW_026879429.1 coordinate 10,178, forward strand.
ACTGATAAAAAATTGTTTTACATGCAGAGCCACCCAAAACAAAATCGACAAAACGAATCTCCAGCGCATAGAAAATTTATTGAAAACATACTTTTTACTTGTGTATCCCACCATGGTGTAAGTGGCGCTTAGTTTGGACAGAAGTAGGAGCACCGGGAGGGCACAGAAACACACACGATTTGTTTTTTTTTGGTAAAATTCATAAGGCATGCTGGTTGCATTTTTTAAGGCAATACTGGTAAAGTAGGGAATGTAAGTTGGTTGTCTCTCCATATTCGGTAGCCACCTGTTGCATGTTGATGGACAAATTTTTCTTTTTACTATAGAGTCCTTAGGAAATGAATGGAAAAATGGATCTGAGGAGAATTTTTTCGATAGAAATACTCGGTTCAGAATCTGTTCATAGAACAGAGATATCATTTTAATAAAAGTAAGTAAATCAGTCACCAGGACATTTATTTAAATTCTGCTTCTGAAGTTATATGTTATATAGATGTTATATTTTCTACACAAAAAATTCAACCTCTGGCCGAACCTTTTCTACACCACCATGAGGTAGACATTTGAAATACATAAAATTGTTCCAAAAATGTTATTTTCGATCGATTTTATATTTTATTTGTTCGAAATATTATCTCAAAAAAGAAGCCAGGTACCGAAATACCAGTACCAGTGTGATGCGAATGTAAGTTATACGTTAGGAAAGAACTTTCAGATCTGTCAACTCCAACTGATCATCCAATGCTTCAAATACTGCCCGAGGTGGGTTTTCTCTATATCCTCGGAAAAGTACGCGTGGTTGATTGTATCGAAATCTTGTGATATGTCGAAAACTACCATAACTGTTCGGTTGAGCAAATGTCTATCACAATTTAACACAAAAAATGAAGGTCATGTTCATGTTATATAGCAGTATGTAACCTATGAGGCCTAGTGTGGTCTGTGAATTTAAGTAAAACGTAATAGAAGAACATTCAGACCTGTTGGTTCAAACTCTAAACTATTCATTTAGTTCCACAGCTCATTCATTCATTGATATACGCCACTTGATTCGAAAGATTCAGATGAACCCGAGAAGATTCTGAGCAAAAAGGTCTTATTCAAAAAAAAAAAAAAAAAAAAAAAAAAAAAAAACCGTATGAACTTAAGAACTGGACCTAATGCCGATCGTTCAATATGCGGAATAGTTCAATTGAACTAGGTCGTTCCGAAATGACGCAATTCTATTGCTTGAGTGCTAGAGATTGGAGAATACTCCTATCATAGTCTAATAAGCAGACTTCTCCCACCCAGGGAACTTTAGATATATAAGACCCCTGGACGGGTCTGAATAGTATTCAGAGGACCTAGTACCGATCGCTCATTTTACGGAGTAGTTCAAATGAACTAGTTCGTCCCGGAATGATCCGCTCCGCAAAAGGAACTAGATCATTCCATTAGTTACATAGTTTCTTCATTTATTGCCTTACGTCAGTTGATTCGGCCAATGAACAAGGCTTTTCCCATCCAGCACTTTTTTTTCCCATCCAGCACTTTTGAAGATATCTGCATGATCTGGAAGACCTGTAGATGGGTCTGGATATCATTTAGATGCAGATACAGTCTCCCAGGATGAAGAATATGAATGTTATACTTTCACCATCCATAGCAGGAGAGAGAGGGAACAATTGCCTAAATAAACACAAATTCATGGCTTGATATGTAAGACATGCCCAGCATGTTGACTTTAGGGCCGCACAACCAAAATAGTTAAGAGTCAGTTATAGAAAAAACAAATTTTCCGACAGCATGAGCAAACGATTACTTCTACATGTGTGCTGCATACTTTTAGGATGCATACTCTAACAGCTCATTGGAAAACTAAAAATCGAAACCCGTTACTAATCTGTACAAATTTCAAAATCTATTTTTTGAAATTATCTTACAAAAAATACTTAGAAATCATGTAGTGCAATTAAATTTTAACAACATAACTATGAGTTTGGCGAATATGTCACAGAAACCAAGAATCAAATAACAAATAATCAAATGACACAAGTGGCAACATGGAACCAGGTGAGATCTGTTTTCTTTCATGTGGTCATTTTTGCTAACGATCAACAAAAATACAGGATAATAACAGATTTGATTCTCAAGTTTCACTACCACCACTAGCTAGCAAGCAATGCGCACTAAAGTGGTTATTGAAAATGCGGAACAAATCAATACCAGACCACAGATATTGAACTGATCGTTGTGCATCGTAGAAGAAGCGTTTATCACCAGCAAGCATTCAGTGTTACATTCATGCGTAATGCATTTAAATCAAAACGCTGCTAAAACTCCAATTGTGAAGTGTGCTTCATTGTGGTTTAGTGGTTCAAGGAAGGCATCGTCATCATCTTCTGCATCGCAGAAGAAGAGATGAGGTTGAAATTAAATTAAATGAAAACTTGATCAATAAAATGGTAACAACTGCCATAGTAAAGTACTCTGCGGCATCATTTGCGTGTCTTGGCATCGTTCTGGTCACCATCACCCATTCTCTGTTCTTTCTTTTCCCATTTCTGGCTTTTCCATTTTTCCTATTGATGATCCCAATTGTCGATGTGTGGTGGAGTGAGAGTGTGTTTCAGGCCTCCTTCGCTGATTCGTTTCGAATGCAATGAATATGAAATTGATATTATGAAAAGCGCGTTTTCATCTACACAGCGTATAACAAACGCATTCAGGTAGAAAATGCACCTGCGCCGTGTAAATAATGCTAAGACCCAAACGATTTTTCCATTTCCAGTTTGCACTCATCATAACAAAGTCATTCATTTATATTTGCCATAGAGGTTCTAACAATTCATTCATGTTGCATCCCGACGACGGACAAGATGTGAACGATTGATCCCCCTTCATATTACCAGCTAGCTGCCACCTTTTCATTGACAAGACCTGGTTGTTGCTGCCAGCGCCTAACAAACACAATCAATGGTAATTTAAACTATGGCAAAGGCGCATGCGCATATCACCCAACAGAACTTGACTCTGACCGATCGACCAGAACGATACCACAGGCTATGCTTCGTTATTGAAATGAACTGAGAGGCAATGAGGAGGAAAATGGGTTTCAATGCAGAATTAAAACGAGTCAATAAAACAAATGAAGCGTATCGTATCGACTCAGCACAACTCAGTGTTTTGACTTTCTTCTCTTATTTTGAAGAAAAAAAAAACGTTAAAACAAATATTAAATGAAGCGACAACAGCACCAGCACCTTTTCAGTTTGTATCGATGGGTGAAAGCAATTTTCCTGCAATAATTGTTAAAGGTTTGAATTCTACATTTTTACGCTTAATTTCCAAATGGGTTTCAGATGTTTCACAGCTGTCTGAAATATGTAGCCTAAAAGTATGCAGCATACATTGATTGAATGTATATAGGAAAGTTATAAAATTACCCAAGTACCGGAGGATTGTTTTTGTATCAGTCACTGCGGTTATTTTGTTTCACTTTTCATTGATATAAGGAAAAATTAGCATCGGTATCTGATCTTGATTTTTTTCGTAGAAAAAGGAGGAGGTTTTTGTCTGCAGAAACAAAGCCTGAATGACTGATTAGTAATTGTTGTTTTGTGGGAAAAAAAGCTGACTGTTTTTGCTAGGGCTTCTTCATTCGGAACCTTAAAACCTAAGGCCCATAATTAGGTTATTTTTTAACGTGTCATAAGAAGTTATCTTGCTGAGATAATTTCAACAAGCCCTCGAAGCGTTTCAATTTTTTTTAGTTCGCTTTGTATTTATTTAGTTTAATCGTTCATGGGTTCACGTCAGTGAACGGAATGAACTATATATGAACGATTGGTTCATCTAGTTGAACGAAAGCAAGAAGGAACGACTGGAGCAAAAGGATTTAGATGAACCGGAACTAGTACTAGTTCGTAGCTCTGTTGCTAAGAGCTCTTAAATCTTGCTTAATGCAGCGAATTTGGTATGACCTGAAAGATTGATTGATTACCGAGTCCGAAACGTTTATTATCATTAACCCATATTGCTATGTGTAGTGAATAAGTATTATAGAGTTGGGTAGTACCGGAACGAACTAGTTCTTTGGAACAATTCTGATAAAGGAGCGATATGAACTAGGTCTAGTTCTTTAGAACTTGTGCTTATCATCCTGCAGTTGAATTCTGAATTTTGCTTCTGAAAAAAAAAATAATGACAAAAGAGAGGGAGAGATTCAATATTTGGGAATCGGAACTATATGTACCAAAGGAACTATATTAAGGAACTAGTTCCTTTTTTATGAAGGAACGAAAAGATCGATCCGCTCTGTGAACTAGATTGCCAACTCTCGATAATTATTTTCGATACGGAACCTGTATAAGCAGAGAGGTTCCTGGTATAAACAGAAGGCTTGCTAACAGTGGGATTGACGTAGAGCTTGGATCGTGCTGAGTGTACGCGTATTCGAAAGCTTTACTATTACAATTAATAGGAAAAGTTTGCAATCTACGCACTTGTATTTTTTAATGTCGCTGTCTAGGTGAGGGTTGAGATCAAAATGAACTAGGTGAACTAGGGGAAAAATTTACGACTGGATCACAATTTACTAGACGAACGAAAGAACTGGATCTAGTACCAATTGTTGCTTTTGCAGAATAGTTCGTATGAACTAGTTCTCACCGAAACGACGCAACTCTATTGCTAAGAGCATAAATCTTGTTTAAAGTTAGGAATCCGTGAGAAAGTCCAAAAATGAAAGGCTCATGCCTCAGCATTGCAGGGGTACAGGGAAGTATGGGGAAGATCAATAATGGTATTGGGTTGTTTTTCTTTTTATGTATACGCATCTGATGACACCTGAAATCTTGCTAACTATAGTGTGCTGATCACCGATTCCAAATCGTTCTTTACCATTCACAGATATTGCTATTAACATTCTGCGCCGATTTTCGCTATCTCGTTACTAAAATTTTTCATAATTCATTTCAGTTAATTTCATAGTTCATTTCATTTCAATTGTTCAGTTATTTGGTCAATTAAAGGGAGGAACTAGATGAATGATTGGATGAAAAATAACCAGGAGAAAGAGAGCAAAAATGAATGACTGGAGAAAACGGAACTAGATGAACGAAAGAATTTGAAACTATAATACTTTTTCCATTTGCGAAATAGACCGTTTGATTTTTTTTTTGTTTAGGAATGACCCAACTCCATTCCATTGTTCATTTTAGTTCAATTGTTTATTAGTACACATTCGTAAATTCGGTCAATGGAATGGAAGACCTTGGTGAAGAATTGGATCGGAATGAACTATTTGAACGACAGCAAAAAGAAACGACTAGAGCGAAAGGAACTAAGTGAATGAAGAAACTGGAACTAGTGCCGATCGTTGTTACTGCGGAGTATTTCAATTGAACTCTATTCCAAAGTTCCTTCTAGTTCAATTGAGAGGATCTAGAATAATAAATGAATCAAGAGGAACAATTTGAGCGAGAGCAAAAAGAGATGAAGGTATCAGATTAAAGAAAGAACTGGATCTAGAAGAAAAAGAAACGACTAGAGCAAAAGGAACTAAATGAACGAAAATTGCTAGTGCCGATCGTTCCTATTGCAGAATATATGAATATAGCAAAAATGTACGACTGAGCAAACGGAACTGGACAAACGAAAGAATCGGAACTATTACCAATGGTTACATTTACGGAATAGTTCATTTTAGGTATTTCGTTTAAGAATAACCCAACTATATACTATAGTCCATTTTAGTTCAATTGTTTATTAGTACACGTTCGCTATTTCGGTCAATGGACGGGAAGATCTAAATGAAGAATTTGATAAAAAGGAACTATATGAACGAGGACAAAAAGAAATGAAGAAAGTAGATTCACGAAAGAACTGGATCGAATAGCAATAGGAACTAGTCGAACGAGAAAAAATGGAAACGACTAGAGCGAAATGAACTAAATGAACGAAAAAATTGGATCCAGTGTCGTGCGTTGTTGCTGCCGAATACTTGAATATTTCATTTGAACTTGTTCGTTTCGAAACCTCTAGTTCCTTTCAGTTCACAGTTCCTTTTAGTTCAATCGTTTATTACTACACTTATCCATGAACGACTGGAACAAAAATAACTTGAAGAACAAATGAACAGGACCTAATACCGATTGTTCCTTTTGTTGGATAGTTCGTTGGAACTAGTTCATACCGGTATTACTCAACTCTACTCCGAAGGCTGATTTTTATACCCTACACAACTATGTTGTCAGGTTATTATAGCTTTGTAAGTGCGCGAAATTTTGGTCCTAGACCCACCTTTAAATATTCCGATCGTCATATCTCAACTAGCTGAGTCGATGTAGACATTTGTGTCCGTCCGTCTGTCCCTTATAATTTGTAAACACGATACAGGCAACAGTTATGGACCAATATTTTAAATGTAGGATGGGTTCTGGCCAATGGTAAAGATCGGTAAATATTTAGGAAATGGACCAAAATCTTTATTTTTTGTCTGATTTTCTGGTCGCAATTATTTCGCAAATATTTTTACATGGAAAAGGCGATCGGGCCAAAAAATAAGCATGCCTGTTTTGATAAAGATCGGTCAATATTTAGCGGGTCAAATGGACACTGACTTTTGTGTGAAAAATTACATTTGTATTCTATAGCGTATATATTTACCCCTGAAGGGCATAGTCCGAACATATCCAAGAGGAGGGGTTGATCTTTTAATTGATACCAATTATATTGTCGTATGCACTCGGATGTGAGAGTTACACTTAAATATTTACAGGTTCTTACGTATTCATATATTATTTAGTAGCCGCGCTGATCGCTTTGAAATGTTCCATGAGGATCAGATAATAATATTGGGATGAAAGGGACCTAAAACTTAATTTTTTGTGTTTTTTTCGAGTCGATCTATAGGCCACGATTGAAAGCTGAACATCACAACACAACCCTCGGTGAAGGGAATCTGGATAAGTAATTAGAAGGGTTGTACAGTATATTAGTAATATTTGTCAAGATGTTGTAAATATCGCTAAAAATTTTCCAAGCTCAGAATATAGAACCACAGAAAGTTAGATATTCGTGGAAGTTGTTATCATATGGTCGATCCCGTCCGACTATACAGCTGCGTTCACTGGTTTATTCTTTAGAACATAATTTCATTAAATTTATCCGAATTGTTTTCAATGGAAAACAATCGTTATATTTTTCACCTTGTTGTTGCTATATGACCATAAGTGGTTGTAGTTGTTGTTATATACGTTACAATACAAATATAATGGATTTTAAGTTAATATCGAATGAAAAACTTAAATCGATATGAAAAACGATATCAACAACTAGAAACGATACACAACATGATGAAGATGGTGGTGTTGGTGTATTGGGAAGGAGGGTGGCCATCGCAACCAATATCTATGAAAAAATACCTGGTTTTGATCTCTCTAAGCAAAAGAAGAGTTCGATTCTGAAATTGTTTTTGTTTTAGCAATTTCACGCATCATTTGAGCCTTAAAAACTAGACGTTTGTAAATGCAGGCAATTTAGTTGTTGGTGTTCTTCTTCTTCGTCTACGTCTAATTTATTGTGCTGGTTCAGTTGAGTTGTCGTGGCCAGTTGGAGTATAATGTTCGTGTTGTTGTTGTTGGCAATAAAGTCAGTCAACAACAAAGTGAAACAAATTAAAAGGTGCGCATGCGCAACTTTTAACATTTTTTGTTATTACGGCAATCGATTTGGAAATGTGTGTGTACTAAATTTTGTTTTTATCTGTCCACTAAGGCGGGTAGGCAGGCGGGTTGACTGGCAGTCAACCAGCCAGTCCGTCATTCAACCATTTACATACGTACATAAATAGTATCGAAGTTTTAAAATACCAATGAAGCATTGCATTTTATTTTCGTTTCGGTCTTTTTTTAATTTTATGACCACTTTACTCTCTTTAACCGTATTTTTTTTTTTATTGCATAAATTGCAAGTCATTTTTCTTCTTTTTGTTGTTCTTTGTCCATTGTTGTTGTTGTCATAAAATTAGACAGTTTGAATGCATTTTTAATGTCATTTTCCACACTCACTCACGAAGTGCGATTTGTTATGCACCAGTGTTATAAAAACACAAATTTCAAATTAATTTAGAATCGACCATTTTAGATTAGAGTCAATGACAGTGTTTTGTTCTAAATTTTTGGAAGTGGTAATTTTCGTTTTTTTTGTAATGTCACCGAAATTAAAAGCCTATTGGCGCAAGGGTCACCATAACTAATTCGGCGGAAATATATTTTTTAAATGTATTTGTGTATGATCTAAGCCTAATTTATTAAAAAATTAAGTATGCGTAATAAAATACTGAAAATTATTAAAAAAAAAATAAATTTTCAAGTATAAAACAAGACGTGGATATTTTAAAGAATAGTTTTTCAAGGCTACAACAAGGCGTGGATTTTTTAAAGAATATTTTTTCAAGGCTACAACAAGGCGTGGATTTTTTAAAGAATATTTTTTCAAGGCTACAACAAGGCGTGCATTTTATAAAGAATATTTTTTCAAGGGTCACACAAGGCGTGGATTTTTTTAAAGAATATTTTTTCAAGGGTCACACAAGGCGTGGATTTTTTTAAAGAATATTTTTTCAAGGCTCACACAAGGCGTGGATTTTTTAAAGAATATTTTTTCAAGGCTCACACAAGGCGTGGGTTTTTAAAGAATATTTTTTTAAGCTTCATACAAGGCGTGGATTTTTTAAGGAATATTTTTTCAAGCTTCACACAAGGCGTGGATTTTTTAAGGAATATTTTTTCAAGCTTCACACAAGGCGTGGATTTTTTAAGGAATATTTTTTCTAGCTTCACACAAGGCGTGGATTTTTTAAAGAATATTTTTTCAAGGCTACAAGGCGTGGATTTTTTAAAGAATATTTTTTCAAGGCTCACAAAAGGCGTGGATTTTTTAAAGAATATTTTTTCAAGGCTCACAAAAGGCGTGGATTTTTTAAAGAATATTTTTTCAAGGCTCACAAAAGGCGTGGATTTTTTAAAGAATATTTTTTCAAGCTTCACACAAGGCGTGGATTTTTTAAAGAATATTTTTTCAAGGCTACAACAAGGCGTGGATTTTTTAAAGAATATTTTTTCAAGGCTACAACAAGGCGTGGATTTTTTAAAGAATATTTTTTCAAGGCTACAACAAGGCGTGGATTTTTTAAAGAATATTTTTTCAAGGCTCACACAAGGCGTGGATTTTTTAAAGAATATTTTTTCAAGGCTCACACAAGGCGTGGATTTTTTAAAGAATATTTTTTCAGGCTACAACAAGGCGTGCATTTGTTAAAGAATATTTTTTCAAGGCTGACACAAGGCGTGCATTTTTTAAAGAATATTTTTTCAAGGCTACAACAAGGCATGGATTTTTTAAAGAATATTTTCCGGCCAATAAAATCTAATCCCACCATAGCATCCCACCACACATCTGCTAATAATTTCGTTGTCTAACGATCTGTCAAAATGTTAACATAAACTCGGTGGTTATCTTCGTTCGTTCATTCAATGTCATTGCGAAACATTTGCATACATTTTAAATGAATTAATTACCGCAATCAGTTGTGGCATTTCTATCCATGTTGTTGTTAGCTGTCCTTGATGTTGTTGTTTTTGATTGTGTCCAATAACTAGGCAATCCGCAAACTATGTGCAGATTCACTTGTTGTTGCAACATTTGAATATGACATTTTAAGTGGAAAATGAAGATATCATCTTGGACAGAGATACAGACAGCGGAATGGAACTGGTCTAACACACACACACACACACATCCACAATGAACATTTAGCCTGTCAAATGATATGAAGGCTATGTTGAGCACCACCAGCAGATGTTAAGGATAATTCTCATGGCAAATGGTGGATTATGTTTAGGCCAATGCAGAGAATGTTAGCTGATTTAGTTGTTGATCTGGTTGATCTGATCTGGATAAAGATGTGATTTGATGGCTTTAAATAATAATTGTAGCGATAAACGAAGCTATCAGAATTTGTATAATTCATGGCATATCTCTCAGGTAGAATTACTTATTTCCCAAACCTCTGCTGCCCTCCCCTCACCGTTATTTTTTCTTAAAAAAAAATAAAACAAGCCATATTTTTCATAATAAAATACTTTGAATGGTGGGAATTGGCTCTGTCCAGAATTGAGATCAATGGACAGCAACATGAAGTGAAAAAGAAGAAAACTGCAACAACCAAAAACTACAACACCAACATGAAGAAAGAAAAGACAAGTAACAAATTAAAGCTTAATACAAGTAGCCAAACCAGCAAATAATAACAACAGCCATAACAGCAACAGCAACAACAACAACCACAACATAATGTGGAGCAGTACTCCACATGGGCAACAAACAAACAGCCCAGACCCAGTCAAATAAAGTCGAGTAGCTAAAACAGAATCATCATCATTATAATAATTATAATGATCGGTGTGTTGTTGTTGCTGTTGTTGCAATGGAATGGCAAACAATCTTACCATGGATCGAACCAACATCTCCCCAACAACCACTGAAGGTATTACCTTTATTGGTCGACAATCGTCGTCTTCATCGTACAGTCTCTGTTCGTTGGTCCTCAACCTCATTCTGTGTCTTAGATCATCAGCATCATAAAATAAACAGCTGGACTGGTGAGGGTAACATAGCCCGATAATAGATTTTCACTTTGGTACCCAGTTGTAGTTGTGTTGGTAGTAATTGTGAATGAATAAAAAATGCAATAGCAGAGCGATAGTAGTAAAAATAGAAAAAATAATCACTGTACGAGGCAATGACCAAGCTTAGAGTACGGCATACATATATGTATGTGTGGACGTATAAGTGGACAGCATGAATAAATTTACAGTGCATTGGAAAAGACTCCAATACTTCGTTGATTCTTGAAAAAATGTGGTTTTTAAAAAATCCACGCCTTTAAGAATATTTTTTAAAAAATCCACGCCTTGAAAAAATGTTTTTTAAAAAATTCACGCCTTGAAAAAAATTTTTTTTAAAAAATTCACACGTTAAAAATATTAAAAAAAATGCCACGCCTTAAAAAATGTTTTTAATAAATCCATTCCTGTGATGCTTAAATTTTTTTTTTTTTAAAATCCAAGCCTTTTGTGGACCTTAAAAATTCAACGCTTATTGGACCCGCATCGACGCAGTAGTTGTTCTACTCCTTATGTACGTATTTCGTGTGAATGAACGACCATCGACAACAACAATATCACATACTAAAATAATAATTGTTATTGTATTCTATAAATAGCCAAACACTACAAATGTTGTTCACAGAAACCTTAGTCCATTGAGAAAACAACAACACAAAGTAGGCCTGTTATCGCTCTAAAATAATGGCAATATACTATCTACAAACTTTTTTTGATCCATTACGAACAAACATTCCATTCACACTATCGTCACTGTATATCAAAACCTTCCGAAACGAACATAAAACAGCACACTGATGAATCTCGTCTCAATGAGTTCGGTTGGCGGATAAATTTAAATAAAATTTTTAAATTTATACAAACGAAACAATAAAGAACAATTCGAAATAGCCAACAGTAGCAGTATAGTCAGTAGAATAAAATTAAATCTCGAATAACTAAGAATATCCCCAATGCCCTCCCTCCTCCATCTTCAGCCTTTTTTTATAGTACGAAAGTTAATTCGTTTTTTTTTTACATCAAAATCCATAGACCTCTATCGTTGGCTGGTTGGGTTTGTGGATGGATGAATGAACAGCAGAATGAATGAATGAATCGCCATCAACGAACATCTTTGGACACAAATGGAATGGGGGAGAGGATTTTTATATATCCGAGGTAAGACGCAAATTTAGCGGCATAGCTGGCTGGCTGAATGGAAGCTGAATCGTAGTGAACAGAGTATTTAATTTGAGGCAAACTAGCCATGATTAGGAACATCCGGTTTACTAACCGAAAAACAAAAACAACAACACCATCATCACCACCACCACTACACATCGAACTTGTATTGTGTATGAGAGCGAGCACACATTAAACTTCGATGAAAATCAAAATAAAACTCAAAAAAAAAAAAAAAAAGAACAACGTTTCAGAATAATAAAAAAATAGTAAGAGAAGTAAGAATGGATAAAATACAACAACGACTACGGTCAGTTAGGGGGAGATGGACATGAGATTCCCCCTTGTTTCCATATGGGCACACACGAATATCCAACCGCCACCGCTTCAAACATTAATGAGGGGCTCAACAGTATCTGCAGCACATCATCGTGCAACATGAATGACAGAATATCACATCTATGCCAAAGGCATGTCATATTATGACGACATATGATTTTCAAAATGAGAGTCCCATCTCCATCGAAGAGGGGAGATGTATCGGTCGGCGTATACTCTTTGAAAGTGATCTTCAATGAGCGTTAATGACAATGTCTCGTTGAAAGTCCTACAGCTGGTGGCGAGAATGCCAAACATATATTACAAATAAACAATCTGAAAAACCATTGAGCGGAGCAGTATAGTCGGACGGGGCCGACTATATGATACCCTATACAACTTCCCCGAAAATATTACTTTCTGCGGTTCTACATTCTGAGCTTGGGCAATATTTCGCGATATTTACTTGTCCAGATTCCCTTCACCATGGGTTGTATTGTGATGTTCGGCTCTCAATTGTGGCCTATATATATCGACTCAAAAAAAAAGTAGTTTTCGGCCCACCTCATCCCAATGTTATTATCTGATCATCACCGAAAATTACAGGCGTTGTTCTTGACCATACCCGTATCCTCATGTAAAATTTCAAATCGATCAGCGCTATATTTTCGCCCTCTAGTGTGGTAATGGGTTACTAAATAATATACGAATACGTAAGCACCAGTAAATATTTAAGTGTATCTCCCACATCCGAGTTCATACGACAATATAGTTGGTATGAATTTAAAGGTCAACCACTCCTCTTGAATATACTATCAACTTTTCGGGTCTATGTCCTTCTGGCGTAAATATATATGATATAAAATACACATTTTTGTAATTTTTCACACAAAAGTCTGGGTCCATTTGATGCTAAATATTGGACGATCTTTATCAAAACAGGCATGCTTATTCTTTGGTCCGATTCCCTTCTCCATGTAAAAATTCGCGAAGTTTGTGCCATAATTGCGGCCTCTGGAGCGACCAGAAAATCAGACCAATATAAAGTTTTTGGTCCATTTCATCCCCTAAATATAACCCGATCTTTACCAATAAAAATAATAGGGGCCTTCATTGACCAGAACCCACACACACATCTAGATCGACTCAGCTAGACGAGATATGACGATTGGTATACTTAAAGGTGGGTCTAGGACCAATATTTCGCGGCTTTACAAACTCCTTTTTCAAATATACAACAAGAATTTTTTAGAGAATATTTTTCAAGGATCCCATATGGCGCAGATTTTATTAAGAATATTTTTCAAGGATCCTACATGGCGTAGATTTTATAAAGAATGTTTTTTTCGCGAATTTTCAAGGACTTCACGTGGATTTGTAAAGAATATTTTTTCAAGGACACCACGTGGATTTTTGACGAATATTTTTTCAACGACTCATACGTGGGCGTGGATTTTATAAATATATGTTTTTCAAGCTTCACACAAGACATGGATTTTCTTAGAAAACATTTTTTCAACCTTCATAAAAGGCGTGGATTTTTTTTAAGAATATTTCGTCAAGGATCCCACAAGGTGTGGATTTTTTCAAAAATATTTTTAAGGTTCCCTGAAGGCGTGGATGTTTTAAAAAAATATTTTTTGGATTTTTTAAAAACTATTTTTTCAAGATTAAAACATGGTGCGTTTTTAATATATATTGATGAAAATTATTGTTATAACAACAAATGTTCAATGAATACTTTCCCCCTCAGTTGTTTTAAATGAAAATCAATTAACAACTAGTCAAAGACAATGGCATACGCTTTCATTGTCCCCTCCTCCACCAGCTCCTGAAGACTAGCTTCAACATTGTATTTATAATATCATCCATCCATCTGGATAATTTTTCATTTTAATTTTTTGATTATATGATGGCGCTTTATTGTTCTTGTGTGCCTTGTTATAATCGGCATCGGCATGTTCGACAATCTCCAATAACTTTACATGGTGTTGTCGTATCAACAAACCCCGTCAAGATATGGCATTTAAATATGGCTGGACAGACACATGGATGGTTGGGTGGATGGATAATAGTAATAGCTACGAGAATAAGCCAATATTTAAATGATACTCATCGATCGAATCGGATCGTATATCAGTCAGTCACACATTCATAAATATTAAAATTAAATTGCAAGTTCAGACATGTAAACGGCGAGCGTATAATCTGTAGTCGTGGTCTGTTTGCTGCTGTTCCATTGTCTCGGCGAATTGTGAATTGTTTGTCATGCGAATAAATTTTGCAATTAAAACAACAGCAAAAACAACAATAATAAAAAAATAATACAAAAATAAATATAATTTATTGATGTAAATGAATGTGTAATTAGTAATTGATGATGTATGACCAATGTGGTGTGTATGTCTGTGTATGCGCCCTGTGTTCGTTTGGCAGTTATCCAAGACGTGACCACTGGAGGACATGGGTTATCACATTATTGGAGAAATAATAAATGAGAGAACTAAGGATAAACTACGTAAGCAGTCCACACTTTGTATGGACCTCAAACAATTTTTTTAAATATCAAGATCCTTACTTACTTAGCTGGCTTGTTACAGAACGGTTGTTCCATAAGCCGAACTTAAAAAGTATTCACCGTCGACGAAGATCGGCCCCTAGATCTTTCGGAGACATTTTCTTTAAAACACCCCAAGAGCTGCCTCACCTGCTTGCGCAATTACCCCCCAACGTCGTAAAATTCAGCCTTCATGAAGAAACATCCGACAACGGCATGAGGTTGATTGACTTCGCGGCAGCAAAAACATGGTAGTTAGCAGCACCAGATTCAAGCATCTCGATATACACAAGGCCACTTGGATCTCTCCTGATCAAGCAACGATAAATCAAATTGATCATGTTGTGGGTGATCGGCTGGTAACCGATGGGTTACCAGCCGATCTATTCAAGACTGGTGGCCAGATGCTGGTCAGGAGCATGCACCAACTGATTAGTACAATTTGGATAGAGGTATGCATGTCCAATGATTGGAACCTCAGCATCCTGTGTCCCGTACACAAAAAAGGAGACAATACGATATGTGCCAACTATGGAGGAATTCGTCTCCTTCGCTAAGTCTCTATAGTTGGAACATATCGTCTTGTCTCCTTCCCATCGTATATAAAGTGCTATCCAGCGTGCTGTGTGAACGATTGAAGCCAATGGTCAATGACATCATTGGACCATACCACTGCGACTTCAGACCCGGCAAATCCACCATTGACCAGATTTTCACTCTTCACAGATTTTCCAAATCCTGGAAAAGACCCACGAAAAACACATCGACACATACAACATATTTGTCGACTATAAAGCCGCAGTCGACACCCTATCCGTTCAGAGGTGTTTAAAGTCATGTCTGCGTTTGGCATTCCTGCAAAATTAATTCGGCTATGCAGGATAACTTTAAGTGGCACAAGGTCAGCAGTTTAAGTCGGAAAGGACCACTCGGAGCCCTTCAAAACCGAACGAGGATTCAGACAACGTGACAGTTTGTCGTGTGATCTATTTAACATCCTACTGGAAAAGGTCATACGAGAGGCAAAAGTGAACAGTAATGACACTCTGTACACCACAGTCGGGCGAAGCACCGCACGCGTGCACTCTCGCGAGAGTAAATATCACTATTCTCTCACACACATTCAACTGAACCAATTGAAAAACCATTGACACACACACAAAGACAAGTGCGTGAGAACAGAATTTTTTACGCTCTGCCCGTGCCTGCTGTACACCAAACAACACATGTTACTCGCCTACGCCGATAACATCGATATAGTGGGTTTTGAAATTCGGAATAGGATTGTGATGGCCAACAGATGCTACTATGGTCTAAGTAAGCAGGTTAGAAACACCTCCACCTCCCGCCAGACCAGACTCACACTTTACAAGACGCTGATACTACCCGTGCTATTATATGGATCTGAAGCATGGGTATCCAGATCCTTATCGGCCTATTTGTTGACCCTTGAAAAAATATTCTTTAAAAAATCCACGCCTTGCTTGACCCTTGAAAAAATATTCTTTAAAAAATCCACGCCTTGCTTGACCCTTGAAAAAATATTCTTTAAAAAATCCACGCCTTGCTTGACCCTTGAAAAAATATTCTTTAAAAAATCCACGCCTTGCTTGACCCTTGAAAACCCGCCTTGCTTGACCCTTGAAA
>NW_026879430.1:0-26734 GCF_032173495.1 Musca vetustissima
CATCAACACAACTACGTCAACCGTAATAAGTTTGAATATATACAAAAATCAAAGACATTTTCTAAAAATGCACGATCTAAAATTATTGTTCAAAAATCCATGATTTTGGTAGAAAAAAAAATAAAAATATCATGGCAACTCTTAACAATATTCACCGAAGACTTGTTTTCTGTTATACGACCCGGCTCACTTATCACTTTTAGTGTCTAGATCAACAGAAGACATAAAAAAATTAATGATGATGAGTCCATGGGGTGGGGATAGATCAGGTCATGTGAGAGTTTTTTTTTTTTCTTTTCAATATTGCATTATCATCACAACCGCGATGGTTATTCAACTTGAAATGGGTGGGTGGGGTGCAATATGTGTAAGTATGCAAAGATGTCGCCACAACGGACATTTAAAGGCCTTAAAATAAAATATTAAAAAAACAATCTGTTATCTCAAAAACCGCTTATCCAGATTTGACTGTATAAAATATTAAAAATTAAAAAAATCTGTTTGTTGTTTTAAATTAGCGGAATTTTAAAACGCGATCCAATTCCAGTTGTATGCTAAGAATATTTCAAAACAAACTCACTTACCTATTCAAAATTTGGGATCAATCACAATAAATTAGGTCATTGTATTCTAAATGGGAATTTGAATAAAAGCTTGTATGAAATAAATTCGAATTTAAATATAGATTTGTTCCGGGCATCATGTCATATTCGTGAGAAGAGGGTATCAAGTGTTGGGTGTTGATAAGAGATTATTTATATCGGAAAAAAAATCCACGCCTTGTTTGGCTGGCTACTCGAAAAAATATTCTTTAAAAAATCCACGCCTTGTTTGGCTGGCTACTCGAAAAAATATTCTTTAAAAAATCCACGCCTTGTTTGGCTGGCTACTCGAAAAAATATTCTTTAAAAAATCCACGCCTTGTTTGGCTGGCTACTCGAAAAAATATTCTTTAAAAAATCCACGCCTTGTTTGGCTGGCTACTCGAAAAAATATTCTTTAAAAAATCCACGCCTTGTTTGGCTGGCTACTCGAAAAAATATTCTTTAAAAAATCCACGCCTTGTTTGGCTGGCTACTCGAAAAAATATTCTTTAAAAAATCCACGCCTTGTTTGGCTGGCTACTCGAAAAAATATTCTTTAAAAAATCCACGCCTTGTTTGGCTGGCTACTCGAAAAAATATTCTTTAAAAAATCCACGCCTTGTTTGGCTGGCTACTCGAAAAAATATTCTTTAAAAAATCCACGCCTTGTTTGGCTGGCTACTCGAAAAAATATTCTTTAAAAAATCCACGCCTTGTTTGGCTGGCTACTCGAAAAAATATTCTTTAAAAAATCCACGCCTTGTTTGGCTGGCTACTGAAAAAATATTCTTTAAAAAATCCACGCCTAGGGTGATTTATTTTCCTGAACCTCCACATAAGAGCGTTGCCATATTTTGAGTCAACTCTCTTTTTGCTACAACTTCTCCTTCATCCGTTTAACAAACAAGAATAACAACAACAAAAGTAATGAGGACATTGAATTCATTTCAATTTGGGGATGAGGATGCGAAGCAATGAACAAAACAAAAACAGCGTTAGCTCCGATTTTTTGTTATCAACAAGCTACATATTAAAGATAAGCGGTAGGAGCAGTCGTCCAGCTAGGCAGCAGGCAAACAAACAATAGGCGCGACCGGTATGTCATCTTTAACGACATCAAATGAGGACATAACAGCAACAACCGCATCAACACAACGAAGAGGTTATTTTTTATGTCAAAATCACAATATATTCTGAATTTGATTATTAAAATTTAATGGCCACAGATTCCGATTCCATACTTCGACTAAACGATGATTGTCTAGAATTGATTTGCAAACAATTGAACACGGTGGAACAATTTATTCTATGGAAATTGCACGAACGTTTCGAGCTAATCGTTGAGCATTTATGGTTGTCGGGAGGTGCGGGTTTACACACTGTCCAAGTGTATGATCAACAGGTTTCCCTGCTTAACGATAAAGAATTTATGGAATTCATGCGTATCCTTAGCCAACATACCGCCAACTTATCACTGCATTATTTGCGGAAGGAACGTTTCGAACAATTAATCACGTTGCGCTTTCCAAAAGTCACCATTCTCAAGTGTATCGATCCATTCGAACAGCATCGTAATCAGGCGGCACGGTATGGGCTCGAGGCGCTGCGTGTGCTACAGAATTGTTTTCCCAACATCCAAGAATTGGAATTGAAAGGTTATCATGTGCGGTATTGTCGTGATATTTTTGCCATTGGTGGCGGTAATTTAAAACGTTTAGAATTGAAAATTCTTTAAGTGCCTGGGCAGGCATGCGGCAGTTATCTGTGAAAGTCATTTGTCATATTTTTTCTTGTTTTATTTTTTGGTAAATATTCTTTATTTAAATGTAATTAAATTTTATTAAAGATAAGTGTTGTATTATTATTTGGTATTTCTATATTATGTATGTACAGTGTTTAATAAAAATTATATGTTTTTTGTTAATAAAAATTCCTATACTAAGTTGAAAATGTGAATTTCAGTACTCCAGGTGGATTTGAGTCTTGTGCAGATTGTTTGAAATCCAATTTGAGAAAACGATTGTTGTACATGTAACGAGGATCCTAGAAAGAAAAATAAAAGAATATTAATCGTCAAAAAATATGTTAAAAAATAAGGACCTTAGAGGTCCTTAGAAAAATATTCTTTTAAAATCCAGGACATAGAGGTTCTTGGAAAAATATTGTTTTAAAAATCCAGGCCATAAAGGTCCCTAGAAAAATATCAATTTAAAAATCCAGGCCATAAAGGTCCCTAAAAAATATCAATTTAAAAATCCAGGCCATAAAGGTCCCTAGAAAAATATTATTTTTAAAATCCACACCTTAGAGGTTTTTAGAAATATAATCTTTAAAAAATCCACACCTAGAGGTTTTTAGAAATATAATCTTTAAAAAATCCACGCCTTAGAGGTTTTTAGAAATATAATCTTAAAAAATCCACGCCTTAGAGGTTTTTAGAAATATAATCTTAAAAAAATCCACGCCTTAGAGGTTTTTAGAAATATAATCTTAAAAAATCCACGCCTTAGAGGTCCTTAGAAATATAATCTTTAAAAAATACACGCCTTAGAGGTTTTTAGAAATATAATCTTTAAAAAATCCACGCCTTATAGGTCCTTAGAAATATAATCTTTAAAAAATCCACGCCTTAGAGGTCCTTAGAAAAATATTCGTTTTTCAAATCCACGCCTTAGAGGTCCTTAGAAAAATATTCCTTTTTAACACTAGAACGCCGAAGGCGGTCATTTTGGCCGCTTTCCAATTTCAAGTACAAAAGCAACTGCGCATTTAATGACACTTTTTTTAAAATATGGTGACTTTTTGTATTACGTTTATTATAAAAAATTCACCAAATTTAAAAAAAAGTGTCATTAAATGCACAGTTGCTTTTGTACTTGAAATTGGAAAGCGGTCAAAATGACCGCCTTCGGCGTTCTAGTGTTAAATCCACGCCTTAGAGGTCCTTAGAAAAATATTCATTTTAAAAATCCACATCTTAGAGGTCCTTAGAAAAATCTTCTTTTAAAAAAGGACCTTAGAAAAGTTGTTTTTTTTTTTTTTGAAAATCCACGACTTAAAGGACCTTAGAAAAGTATTCTTTAAAAATCCACGCGTTAGAGGTCCTTAGAAAAGTTGTTTTTTTTTTTTTGAAAATCCACGACTTAAAGGACCTTAGAAAAGTATTCTTTAAAAATCCACGCGTTAGAGGTCCTTAGAAAAGTATTCTTTAAAAAATCCACGCCTTAGAGGTCCTTAGAAAAATATCAATTTCACAAAATCTTTTAACAAATATTCTTTAAAAAATCAAAAAAAAAACATATTATCGTACCTCCAATATCGATTTATCAATAAATGTATCCTTGAGCCACATTTCCAAAGTGTGTGTACGCCACTTTTGTTTCTTTATCATTTCCATGCAACGCCATATCACCGATTCGCTAATGCCCTTACGGCAATGGGTTAAATTGATCAATTTCAATTTACGACAATTCTGTACAAAACTCAGCACGCCACGATCACTTTCCAAATCACAGGAACACAAATGGATCTCCTCCAAATCGGCAAATTGTTTACTCATTTGCAGCAGCATATGATCACGTATCCCCTCAATGTCATAGCCACGACATTCATAAAATGAGAGTTTCTTTAAAAATCGCATATGATTCAATTCACGAAAGAATCTTTCGAAATTATGCAATACTCCATTGAATTTAAAAGCTTCGATTTGTTTGAGGTTAGTCCTCGAAATCCTTTCCAAAACATCAAAAACAAAATTTTTGGAATAAATTGAAAGTTTCTTTAGGTTTGGCATCCGCAAGATATCATTAATGATATCCGTATCGAAACACAAATGATAATCGGCAATTTTTATGTGTTCGAAAGTGGGACATTTTTTCAATTCGATTAGATCGCAACAATTGATTTCATCACAGTCTTCCATTATGTCGAATTTACGTAACTTCAGCTCTTGAAATACTTCTTGGAAATTATCCGATTCCAGACACTGGCAATCATCCAAGGAGAGGTGTTTCAGGGATGATAACTGTGCCAAATATTTGCCAGTTATTTGACAACCTCGTAACTTGAGTACTTTCAGTTTGGGAAATATTCTGGTCAATAGATTGAGATCTTCATCTAGAAATTGTTGTTCACGATCACCCGATTCGGACAATTCTTCATCACCAATATCCAACACATAACCACGGGCACCTCCTTCACCCATCCAAATGAAAGTTTCGGTACGATTAAATGTCAGATCGTTGAGAAGGCGTAAATATTTAATATCACAATGACGCATTATCAAGCTCTGCATATGCGGACCAACTTCTTGAATGAAGCCAATGAAAGTTGTTTCGTCAACGCTCTCCAATAATTCAGGATATATGGCTATGTGATTTAGTTTGCAACGCCATTGAGATTTGACAATTTGTTTGAAACGGGTGTGTAATTTGGAGATTTGATATTGTTGCATTACATCCAGACGCCTTACAATCATGCCCAAACAGTCATCGTTTAAATCCATTATATGGGGTTTAGCAACTTGACACAATTCTGCAAAAAAAGGAGTTAAATTTCATTTATAGTTTTTTATTATTTAAAATTCCACCTACCTTTTGACGTCACCATTTTCTTCCTTTATTTTTTTCTGAATACTGCAGCTGAGTCCTTTTTATGTTTCTCGCCTGATTATTTTAAATCCAATGACCAAGAGGATGATTTCTAATTATTTCCTTCTTTGTTGCCTGGTTTGTTTTTGTTGTTCTTTTTAAATGAAATGACGTCGTATTTGTTATTGTTTTGCTTGTTCTCTGTGTGTTTTTTCTACCTACAGTGGCTGCTCTCTCATGCACTCTCTCTCACGTACTCTCCGATCCAAACAAATCGATTGTTATTGCTTTGGCTGGGGGTAAATTGTATAGTTTTTTCCAGTTTTGCCATTAAAATTCAATTTGAAGATAAAACTCTTGCTTCCAGTAGTTTCCAGACAACTGTCTGTGCCAAAATAATTTCAATTTCCACCCCAAAAATACAAAAAATGATTTGAATGCAACCAGAGAAATAGAAAAACAATAACAAATGTTAAGATGGCAGAGAGCCTTGACAGAGAACAATAACAGCGTTCTTCTTCTTGTTTTGCTATTAATAACAAGGCACTCACTATGGATTGATAGCAGGGAAATTTTAAATGGTGGAATTTAATTGATAGCAAAAAGGAAAATGGTATATTTTTTAAATAATTAATTAAAATTAAGAACAATTATTTTATTTAAAGTATTAAATTAAATTACAAAAATATAAATAAAAAATGTACAAATAAACTAACCTATATAAACCTTAAACCCCTCGGAAGTACAACCTAATAGAAAATTGTATATTCTGAAATGAGGGAAAACAACCACATAACCGTTATTTTGAAAAATAAACGGAGCTATTTGGATGTTAAAAAATATTTAAAAAATACACTCCCTAGAAAATCCACGCATTTTTCGAGTAGCCAACCAACGAGATTTTTTAAAGAATATTTTTTTGAGTAGCCAACCAAACAAGGCGTGGATTTTTTAAAAATATTTGTTCGAGTAGCCAACCAAACAAGGCATGGATTTTTTTAAAGAATATTTTTTCGAGTAGCCAACCAAGGATTTTTTAAAGAATATTTTTTCGAGTAGCTAGCCAAACAAGGCGTGGATTTTTTAAAGAATATTTTTTCGAGTAGCCAACCAGACAAGGCGTGGATTTTTTAAAGAATATTTTTTCGAGTAGCCAACCAAACAAGGCGTGGATTTTTTAAAGAATATTTTTTCGAGTAGCCAACCAAACAAGGCGTGGATTTTTTAAAGAATATTTTTTCGAGTAGCCAACCAAACAAGGCGTGGATTTTTTAAAGAATATTTTTTCGAGTAGCCAACCAAACAAGGCGTGGATTTTTTAAAGAATATTTTTTCGAGTAGCCAACAAAACAAGGCGTGGATTTTTTAAAGAATATTTTTTCGAATAGCCAACCAAACAAGGCGTGGATTTTTTAAAGAATATTTTTTCGAATAGCCAACCAAACAAGGCGTGGATTTTTTAAAGAATATTTTTTCGAATAGCCAACCAAACAAGGCGTGGATTTTTTAAAGAATATTTTTTCGAATAGCCAACCAAACAAGGCGTGGATTTTTTAAAGAATATTTTTTCGAGTAGCCAACCAAACAAGGCTTGGATTTTTTAAAGAATATTTTTTCGAGTAGCCAACCAAACAAGGCTTGGATTTTTTAAAGAATATTTTTTCGAGTAGCCAACCAAACAAGGCTTGGATTTTTTAAAGAATATTTTTTCGAGTAGCCAACCAAACAAGGCGTGGATTTTTTAAAGAATATTTTTTCGAGTAGCCAACCAAACAAGGCGTGGATTTTTTAAAGAATATTTTTTCGAGTAGTCAACCAAACAAGGCGTGGATTTTTTAAAGAATATTTTTTCGAGTAGCCAACCAAACAAGGCGTGGATTTTTTAAAGTATATTTTTTCGAGTAGCCAACCAAACAAGGCGTGGATTTTTTAAAGAATATTTTAAAAAAATATTTCGTGGATTTAAAAAAATATTTCGAGTAGCCAGCCAAACAAGGCGTGGATTTAAAAAAATATTTCGAGTAGCCAGCCAAACAAGGCGTGGATTTTTTAAAGAATATTTTAAAAAAATATTTCGTGGATTTAAAAAAATATTTCGAGTAGCCAGCCAAACAAGGCGTGGATTTAAAAAAATATTTCGAGTAGCCAGCCAAACAAGGCGTGGATTTAAAAAAATATTTCGAGTAGCCAGCCAAACAAGGCGTGGATTTAAAAAAATATTTCGAGTAGCCAGCCAAACAAGGCGTGGATTTAAAAAAATATTTCGAGTAGCCAGCCAAACAAGGCGTGGATTTAAAAAAATATTTCGAGTAGCCAGCCAAACAAGGCGTGGATTTAAAAAAATATTTCGAGTAGCCAACAAGGCGTGGATTTAAAAAAATATTTCGAGTAGCCAACAAGGCGTGGATTTAAAAAAATATTTCGAGTAGCCAGCCAAACAAGGCGCACAGTGTCACGACCGCGGCCAAAAATGGTCAAAACCAAGTACCACGGAGGACAAATTTTTTGATGAGGATTGATAGAAAACACTCCAATTAGAATAAATATGAAATTTTATATCGATATGTCAAGTAGTTTTGTCTCTACAAGAGTTCAAATCTGATAATTATTTATAAACTGATTTTTTACCATATTTTCGAAAAATGGGTGTGTTTTTCTGATGCTCAAATATTTGAATATTCAAATTAACGGTTATTATAAAAGTGTTTGTTTTGGTTGCTGTGGATGTAAATACTAGGATTCGCTTTAGTTTGTATGTATATATATATCATATGGTGTATACAGTCGTCCACACTTGTGGTACTTAGTTCATCAAATTTTTAAAACAAATTTTGAAATTAGTGGAGCAGAAAAAAAAAGTTTAAAAAAGGTTAGCTCTAATTTTTTTTATTTGAGTGGTGAAAAGTGTGTCATTTAAGGAATAACAAAAATTAGCTGCGGAGTCCTGCGGTCCTAAGAGTTATTTAACTTTTTTGGTGACCACCTTATTAAAAAATATGGCATATTCATGAAATGGTTAGAAGCGAATGGTCAAATATGTTATGTATACAATTAAATAAGTTATTGAGGGTCAAATAGGAAGGAGAATATGTATTCAGAACACAGAGATAATACAAAATTTTACATAAAATATGCAATTAAGTGGTAAAAACGTTATTCGAAGCGAAGATATGGGATAATTGGTTTTAAAATATAGCTTTTAAATAATTTTTCAGTCAGTTTGAGGATTATACTTATTTTTCAGATCATTTGAGACATAATCTTATAATCTAAATTTAGATGTCGCACATGAATTACCTTTGTGGAAAGTTCATACAGAAAAATATTAGTTCATGGCATGGGATATGCAAAGTGCAGTACAATACCTTTTGAGCGACTTTCACAAGATGCTAACAAGTCATGCCAACAAATAATTAGTAACAGCCCGAACTTTTGTTAAAGCCGAGTTAAATAAGGATTTTATTTAGAATTTTATATTACAATCCGACCTTGTAATATCCTTAAACAGCCATAAAGTAAAGGCCCGAGATTATAACGTGGATAATACTAAATCGTACATTTGGGAAGACAATATTTTATACATATCTCTGATGTGTGTTTTGAAAATTTTGAGAATGATAAACAAGTAATTTATTAGTTACTAAAGGATAATAAATATTTATTATATTATAATAAAAATAACAAAAATAAAACTACTATACTTAATTTAGCTGCATATAACGATTTTATAGTACACAGAGTTAAATTTTTGGGGACTTTTGGTATGGTAGGTACCTGAAATATGGGCCAACAACTAAATTATTGGACGAAGACATGAAAATTTTCCTGGAATTTGGATGAATATAAAAAAATTATAGGTCCAAAAAGCGGATTTTCAAGACCCTTTGTATGGGAGGTATATCAAATCTTGGCCCAATCTACCCAGTTTTTGGTCCGTTGCTTTTTAGGCATAAGTAAATGTAAATTGCCAATTTTCATTGAATTTGGTTGAATATTAAAGATTATATAGCCCAAAATATTAAAATTTTCAAGACCCGTTGTATGGGAGGTATATCAAATCTTGGTCCGATCTACCCAGTTTTTGGTCAGTTGCTTTAGAGGCCTAATTAAATGTAAATTGCCAATTTTCATTGAATTTGTTTGAATATTAAAGATTTTATAGGCCAAAAAGGGTGACATTCTCAAGACCCATTGTATGGGAGGTATACGAAATATTGGTCCGATCTATCCAATTTTTTGTCAGTTGCTCTTTAGGCCAATAATAAGCACATGTACCAAATTTTATTAACTTACGATAACTCCTTCTATTTTTGGCCGCTGTTTATATGAACTCGCGACATAGTGAGGCGTGGATTTAAAAAAAAAATATTTCGAGTAGCCAGCCAAACAAGGCGTGGATTTAAAAAAAAAATATTTCGAGGCGTGGATTTAAAAAAAATATATTTCGAGTAGCCATCAAGGCGTGGATTTAAAAAAAATATTTCGAGTAGCCAACAAGGCGTGGATTTAAAAAAAAAAATATTTCGAGTAGCCAACAAGGCGTGGATTAAAAAAAAAAATATTTCGAGTAGCCAACAAGGCGTGGATTTAAAAAAAAATATTTCGAGTAGCCAACTAGGCGTGGATTTAAAAAAAAATATTTCGAGTAGCCAACAAGGCGTGGATTTAAAAAAAATATTTCGAGTAGCCAAAAAAGCGTGGATTTTTTCATTTCAAATTTATAAAAATAAAAATTTTGTTATATATAAAATTCTTTATTTTGTTTTTGTTTTTTTTTTTAAATAAATTGTTCATGTTATAAAAATACTGTATGAAAAAATGTGTTGGTGGAATGTAATTAAAAGCACTAAAATAAAAGAAAAATTATAAACTTAAAACTATGGATTCCATTTATAATTAGGTATATAGCTTAAAAAATATTTGCTATAAAATATTATAGCAAAGGACAACAATGTGTGTGTTTCTTGTCTTTTTACATATTTATAATGTAGCACTTATTTTACAATAGAGTATTTAATATTAAAAAATAAAAACAAAACAGTTTGTAGTTATATGCGATCATGTTGATGCTGTTGTAATTCTTCAATACAAATAGGTAGGAGGGTTATAGACAAAAATCTGGCATATTACAAAAAATTCATTGGCACTTGTATTATCACACATCTAAAATTGTCACTAACATTGGTTATCAATGCCTTAGTTACCAGCCTAAGTGTTAATGATTTTTTTATTTGAGGTTATATATACACAACTGAGTTTGAGCGTATCTTTGGCAATTGATTTATTGGCTCTGTGGGTGTGTGTGCGAATTCATTCCTTTTTACCATTCGATTCTGTTATCGTTATGGGTTTTATTGTCTTCTCTAATAGTGGTGATTGTTCAGGTCCTTGCATGGATTTCAATTCAGCCACACCATTTTCATTGCTATGGATTTTATTTGTAGAATTGCCACGACGATTTTTACGCATCGAACATAGGTGCTTCATGGGATACCAGGCCAACATTATGACACCAATTGCAAACAGCACACCGGCAAATATTTGACCACCCAATAGGACTCGAGGAATAATTTTCCATTCGGATGCCAATTCGGGTGTAATGCGTACCTTCTGCTCGAACCAAATCAGGGGGAAGAATATGCGTGGTACATCTTCGTATAAACTGAAAAGAAAAGGAAATCACGAATAAGAACGGAGAAGGTATGACATTTGAAATGAATTACTTACCTCACATCCTTTAAGGGTTCTACCAACATATTCACTTGAAACCGTGCAGCCACTTCCAAAGTCAATCCTGTTTTGGGTTCCAAAATCATATAGAATTCATGCTTCTCTTTGTTGGGTTCCAGACCCTCTACTTGATCGACATAATAGGGATCAGCTTGATAGAAGTGGGGGAAGGACATAAATGCAGGTGTACCAAAACGACAGGCCGAAACATTCATGAGACCTGAGGGTACACATTCCCCTCCGCAGAAACATTGATTTTCGGGATATAAGGTACCTGAAAATAAGAAGGAAGATATAAAATCATTAAAATTGAAAGAATATTTTTTCGAGTTGCCAACGAGTCGGGGATTTTTTAACGAATATTTTTTCGAGTAGCAAACAAGGCGGGAATTTATTAAACTATACTTTAAAAAAAGGCTTTCGAGTTGCCAACAAGGAGCGGAATTTTTAAAGAAGCATTTTTAAAGAAAAGGTTTTCGAGTTGCCAACTAGGCGTGGATTTTTTAATCTATATTTTTTTAAAGAAAAGGGTTTCTAGTTGCCCACAAGGCGTGGAATTTTTAAAGAAAAGGGTTTCGAGTTGCCAAAAAGGCGTGGATTTTTTAAACTATATTTTTTAAAGAAAAGGTTTTCGACTTGGCAAACAACAAGGCGTGGAGTTTTTAAAGAATTTTTTTTGGAGTAGCCAACCAACAAGGCGTGGATTTTTTAAAGAATTTTTTTGGAGTAGCCAACCAACAAGGCGTGGATTTTTTAAAGAATTTTATTTTGGAGTAGCCAACCAACAACGCGTAGATTTTTTAAAGAATTTTATTTTGGAGTAGCCAACCAACAAGGCGTGGATTTTTTAAAGAATTTTATTTTGGAGTAGCCAACCAACAAGGCGTGGATTTTTTAAAGAATTTTATTTTGGAGTAGCCAACCAACAAGACGTGGATTTTTTAAAGAATTTTATTTTGGAGTAGCCAACCAACAAGGCGTGGGTTTTTTTAAAGAATTTTATTTTGGAGTAGCCAACCAACAAGGCGTGGAGTTTTTAAAGATTTTTTTTTGGAGTAGCCAACCAACAAGGCGTGGAGTTTTTAAAGAATTTTTTTTGGAGTAGCCAACCAAACAAGGCGTGGATTTTTTAAAGAATATTTTTTCGAGTAGCCAACCAACAACGCGTAGATTTTTTAAAGAATATTTTTTCGAGTAGCCAACCAACAACGCGTAGATTTTTTAAAGAATTTTATTTTGGAGTAGCCAACCAACAAGGCGTGGATTTTTTAAAGAATTTTATTTTGGAGTAGCCAACCAACAAGGCGTGGATTTTTTAAAGAATTTTATTTTGGAGTAGCCAACCAACAAGGCGTGGTTTTTTTAAAGAATTTTATTTTGGAGTAGCCAACCAACAAGACGTGGATTTTTTAAAGAATTTTATTTTGGAGTAGCCAACTAACAAGGCGTGGGTTTTTTTAAAGAATTTTATTTTGGAGTAGCCAACCAACAAGGCGTGGATTTTTTAAAGAATTTTATTTTGGAGTAGCCAACCAACAAGGCGTGGTTTTTTTAAAGAATTTTATTTTGGAGTAGCCAACCAACAAGACGTGGATTTTTTAAAGAATTTTATTTTGGAGTAGCCAACTAACAAGGCGTGGGTTTTTTTAAAGAATTTTATTTTGGAGTAGCCAACCAACAAGGCGTGGATTTTTTAAAGAATTTTATTTTGGAGTAGCCAACCAACAAGGCGTGGATTTTTTAAAGAATTTTATTTTGGAGTAGCCAACCAACAAGGCGTGGATTTTTTAAAGAATTTTATTTTGGAGTAGCCAACCAACAAGGCGTGGATTTTTTAAAGAATTTTTTTTGGATTAGCCAACCAACAAGGCGTGGATTTTTTAAAGAATTTTTTTGGATTAGCCAACCAACAAGGCGTGGATTTTTTAAAGAATTTTTTTTGGATTAGCCAACCAACAAGGCGTGGATTTTTTAAAGAATTTTTTTTGGATTAGCCAACCAACAAGGCGTGGATTTTTTAAAGAATTTTTTTTGGATTAGCCAACCAACAAGGCGTGGATTTTTTAAAGAATTTTTTTTTGGATTAGCCAACCAACAAGGCGTGGATTTTTTAAAGAATTTTTTTTTGGATTAGCCAACCAACAAGGCGTGGTTTTAAAAAAATATTTTTTAAAGTAGGGTTGCAGATGTACTTCTTATCAACATACCATTATCTACAGCCCTGGGCCCACCGGAATATTTATAACCTTCTATGCCTTCAATTTCCACAGCTTCCGAATACTCTAAAGGCACTGTGCGGCACATGTCTGGGGTAAATAGACCCACAATACTATCGGGTGTCAAATTTTTAGGATAAAATTCTCCAGCCGAGCCATTGATCATACCACAATGGGATTCAAAGAAGCCGCTATGGGTTTTATAATTCCATGTATGCATTTGGCCCATGAGGTTGATATCATCCGCCCCTGTATAGGCATTAAAGACACCCGTCAGTTCAGCACTACCATTGCGCTGAAATTACAAAAGACACTATGAATATAGAAATTTTATTCAAGTGATTTCCATTTAGCCTTACCGTATAAAACCAACCAAATTTATCGAATGGCACCTCCACCTTCGTACCAAACAAATGTGTCATGGTACGGGCTGCTGTCATCATATCATCACTGTAACCGGTAAACAGCAATTCATCGACAGTCTTTGTCACAGACACCTCTTGCTGATACATCTTCAGGCCCACATTTACCAATCGCGCATTCATGGCATCCCAGTGTTTAGTTTTTGCCGCTGCAGACTGTAAATAGTGATTTTAATATTTTTCTTTCTCTTTGGATAGGAAAATTCGTTGCCCACCACTTACCAAGGCCACAGCATTCAAGGTAACAATCATATCATCCAAACTACCATTGCTGCCAGCAGCATCAAAATAATATAAACTTTTCCGACGATATGTCACCGAAGCATTTTCCGGATGCCAATTGATATCGACTTTGTCGGGTTTCTCACGAAATCGATATGGTCCACATTGTTCTAAAATCGGTTTCACCGAAGAATTTCCAAAATCTTCGGGATTTGTCCAATT
The DNA here is from genome assembly GCF_032173495.1 of Musca vetustissima. NCBI lineage: Eukaryota > Metazoa > Arthropoda > Insecta > Diptera > Muscidae > Musca > Musca vetustissima. The sequence goes on from NW_026879430.1 coordinate 13,986, forward strand.
ATATAAATAGATATCTAAATTTAAATCTAATGGCGGATTTTTCCATCGGCTGTAGATCACGGAATCTGGTCGAAGGGCCATTTCCTGAAAAATATAAAATAAATAAATTGAGCTTGGCTATAATTTTAGAGTTGTCTCAAAAACTCACCTTATTCAATATGGAATCGAATATTTGTTCCCAAAACATGCCACATAAAATACCGCATATTCCCAACAGGAAGCCCAAGGCACTTATGAATATCACCTTACTACTATAGCCAAACATTTGTATATTTTTCGATTTTTGAGGCATTTTTGTTGTATTGGAGTGGGTTACCAAGCTATGGGTCTAAGTGAAAATAAAATAAAAAAAACGGAAAATAAAATAAAAAAATCAAAAATTAGAAAATAAAGAATATAAAAAAAATTCGAAAAAATATTCTTTAAAAAATCCACGCCTTATTGGCTACTCGAAAAAATATTCTTTAAAAAATCCACGCCTTATTGGCTACTCGAAAAAATATTCTTTAAAAAATCCACGCCTTATTGGCTACTCGAAAAAATATTCTTTAAAAAATCCACGCCTTATTGGCTACTCGAAAAAATATTCTTTAAAAAATCCACGCCTTATTGGCTACTCGAAAAAATCTTTAAAAAATTCTTATTGGCTACTCGAAAAAAATTCTTTAAAAAATCCACGCCTTATTGGCTACTCGAAAAAATATTCTTTAAAAAATCCACGCCTTATTGGCTACTCGAAAAAATATTCTTTAAAAAATCCACGCCTTATTGGCTACTCGAAAAAATATTCTTTAAAAAATCCACGCCTTATTGGCTGCTCGAAAAAATATTCTTTAAAAAATCCACGCCTTATTGGCTACTCGAAAAAATATTCTTTAAAAAATCCACGCCTTATTGGCTACTCGAAAAAATATTCTTTAAAAAATCCACGCCTTATTGGCTACTCGAAAAAATATTCTTTAAAAAATCCACGCCTTATTGGCTACTCGAAAAAATATTCTTTAAAAAATCCACGCCTTATTGGCTACTCGAAAAAATATTCTTTAAAAAATCCACGCCTTATTGGCTACTCGAAAAAATATTCTTTAAAAAATCCACGCCTTATTGGCTACTCGAAAAAATATTCTTTAAAAAATCCACGCCTTATTGGCTACTCGAAAAAATATTCTTTAAAAAATCCACGCCTTATTGGCTACTCGAAAAAATATTCTTTAAAAAATCCACGCCTTATTGGCTACTCGAAAAAATATTCTTTAAAAAATCCACGCCTTATTGGCTACTCGAAAAAATATTCTTTAAAAAATCCACGCCTTATTGGCTACTCGAAAAAATATTCTTTAAAAAATCCACGCCTTATTGGCTACTCGAAAAAATATTCTTTAAAAAATCCACGCCTTATTGGCTACTCGAAAAAATATTCTTTAAAAAATCCACGCCTTATTGGCTACTCGAAAAAATATTCTTTAAAAAATCCACGCCTTATTGGCTACTCGAAAAAATATTCTTTAAAAAATCCACGCCTTATTGGCTGCTCGAAAAAATATTCTTTAAAAAATCCACGCCTTATTGGCTACTCGAAAAAATATTCTTTAAAAAATCCACGCCTTATTGGCTACTCGAAAAAATATTCTTTAAAAAATCCACGCCTTATTGGCTACTCGAAAAAATATTCTTTAAAAAATCCACGCCTTATTGGCTACTCGAAAAAATATTCTTTAAAAAATCCACGCCTTATTGGCTACTCGAAAAAATATTCTTTAAAAAATCCACGCCTTATTGGCTACTCGAAAAAATATTCTTTAAAAAATCCACGCCTTATTGGCTACTCGAAAAAATATTCTTTAAAAAATCCACGCCTTATTGGCTGCTCGAAAAAATATTCTTTAAAAAATCCACGCCTTATTGGCTACTCGAAAAAATATTCTTTAAAAAATCCACGCCTTATTGGCTACTCGAAAAAATATTCTTTAAAAAATCCACGCCTTATTGGCTACTCGAAAAAATATTCTTTAAAAAATCCACGCCTTATTGGCTACTCGAAAAAATATTCTTTAAAAAATCCACGCCTTATTGGCTACTCGAAAAAATATTCTTTAAAAAATCCACGCCTTATTGGCTACTCGAAAAAATATTCTTTAAAAAATCCACGCCTTATTGGCTACTCGAAAAAATATTCTTTAAAAAATCCACGCCTTATTGGCTACTCGAAAAAATATTCTTTAAAAAATCCACGCCTTATTGGCTACTCGAAAAAATATTCTTTAAAAAATCCACGCCTTATTGGCTACTCGAAAAAATATTCTTTAAAAAATCCACGCCTTATTGGCTACTCGAAAAAATATTCTTTTAAAAATCCACGCCTTATTGGCTACTCGAAAAACTATTCTTTTAAAAATCCACGCCTTATTGGCTACTCGAAAAACTATTCTTTTAAAAATCCACGCCTTATTGGCTACTCGAAAAACTATTCTTTTAAAAATCCACGCCTTATTGGCTACTCGAAAAACTATTCTTTTAAAAATCCACGCCTTATTGGCTACTCGAAAAACTATTCTTTTAAAAATCCACGCCTTATTGGCTACTCGAAAAACTATTCTTTTAAAAATCCACGCCTTATTGGCTACTCGAAAAAATATTCTTCAAAAAAAAAAATCTTAAAAAAATGTAAAACTTAGTGGTCCTTTAAATATATTTTTTTAGTAGAAAAAATAACTGGCGCCCAATTAAAAAAAATGGAACATACGGCAATTAAAACTAAAAAACTTCATTAAACACATCTATTAACAAAATTTACAATTAGAAAATTAAAAAATCCCCAATTCCATAAAATAGGTTTGAAGTGGCATGTGTGACACATTTATGATCGGAAGCTTTTAACTTCGTATGATTTTCGTGTCAATAAAGATCGTTGGTCTCCCCTATAATCAACTGTTACAGTAATGTAATTAATTTTACACAATTAATATTTTGTTTTACAGACAATAACATGAAATCTTCCCCGCCCCTATCCCTCAGAGTCTGCCGCTCTATTATTTTGAGTGTTGGATGATCTATTGTTTTGTGTTGTTGTTGCTGTTGTGTTTACGCCTAATTCATCAGCACCAGACATTCAATATCGGTCAGCTCCATTGCTGCCCTTCCCAGTCAGATTGTGTGGGGACAATGATCACGAGAAATGATATTTGATAGTGTTGTCGAACGGAACTGACGATATACATATGTATGTACATACATACATACATATATGCATGTCCCTGCATATTCGTATACTCATAAAGTTGTCATTCTTTATGATATATGTAATTGTTTCGTGTTCGTTCGTCTAGAATTGGTTGGGTGATGAAGATGATGATTGCCTCTGTTGCATGATAGCTGCTGTCTGTCCGAGACACTCACATGCCAAAGACGACAACATCTCACAGAAGAAAATAATGTTAAAGACCCATAGAATCACCAGCATCAACAAGCAGATCATGGGGTCAATTGATTTATTCAATTATACTGAACTGAATTCCACATTGAATTCAATTTTCTTCGCCGGAACGATAGCAGAAAAAAGATTCATTGTCAGTTTTTTTTTTTTACAAAAACACACATCATTTAAGGAAATTATGACCGATTTAATAAATAGATGAAGAAATATTCGAATGGGAATTCAAAATTATGGTATCTGTGAGTGAGTGTATGTTCCCTGACACGGTTACAACTAGGGCGGGATTGAAGTCTCTCCCTCTAATGTCTGATATTATTTGATATTTAAACTTTGTATTTGAATATGGAAAATTGGACAGATACCAAGCAACGGTTCTGATTGGCTTTAACAAGAGGGACCAAGATAAGCCCAGGCTTATCTTGGTCTCTCTTGATCTCAATTGTGGACACTGAAGTCCCCGGGGTGTCACCTGGGTAGCTATTTTCTTAACCCGATGAAATAGTGAGCAGAGATATGTGTCGCGAGTTCACCCATAATAACTATAAAAAAGAGTTGAGGTGTCGGATTATTTGCTCACACTCGGAAAACCCCTCCTACTATGAAAAGGCAAAGAAAAAGAAAACCCAAATGCTGACGACCCCCGCAAATGTATAAAGAACCAAGATCTGCAAATCTGCACTTGGAATGTACGCACGTTGTACAGAACAGGCGCAGTTTTTGCTTTGCCGGATGTTCTCCAGAAGTACAAATCCGATATTATTGCCTTACAGGAAATGCGATGGAAAGGGACTGGCGTAAGTAAATCGGAGGATTACGCCCTATATTATAGTTGTCATGACAAGACATGAATTTGGCTGGGGATTTATGGTTGGTAGGAGAATAAAAGACCTCGTCTCCAGATTCACTTCAGTGAGCGAATTGCTTTGATCCGTATAAAAACGAAGCTCTTCTATATCAGTCTTAATTACGCCAATGTCCCGACGGAGGACGTGGATAAAAAGACCAAAGACATATTTTACGAACGCCTAGAAACTGCATATGACCTGAAGAAGAAACATCCGACAACGGCATGAGGTTGATTGACTTCGCGGAAGCAAAAGACATGGTCGATATACACAAGGCAACCTGGATTTCTCCTGATCAAGCAACGAGAAATCAAATTGAGCATGTTGTGAAACACGGAAGGCATTCGTCCAGTGTTTTAGACGTTCGATCAATTCGAGGAGCGAATTTGGACTATTACTCTGTGGCAGCCAAGGTTCGCACTCGGCTTAATGCAGAAGCAATGGTGCGATCTAACATAACACGGAAACTCGACAAAAGAAGAGAGAAACGTATTTTCTCCTCCTGTGGAGATGAAGATGGAAACCTGGTGTCAGATACATACAGGGTGTTGATGATCTGGAAGGAGACTTTTGAAAAGCTTCTGGTATCAAATGGTGGCGGTGCAGAGATACCAAAGAACCAATAAAATACGACGGTATAAATTGTATACCACCTAGCCCAAATGAGGTCAGAATAGCAATTAATCGGGTCAAGAACAATAAAGCAGCAGTAGCTGATGGGTTACCAGCCGAACTATTCAAGACTGGTGGTCAGATGCTGGTCAGGAATTTGACTAGAGGAATGCATGTCCAATGATTGAAGCCTCAGCATCTTGTGTCCCGTGCAAAAAAAGGAGACAAGACGATATGTGTCAACTATGGAGGAATAAGTCTCTCCAATGGTCAATGACATTATGGGACCATCCAATGCGTCTTCAGACCTGGCAAATCCGGCATTGACCAGATTTCCACACTGCACTAAATCCTGGAAAAAAAACCCACGAAAAATACATCGACACATTCCACCTATTTGTCAAACTTTAACTGATACAAGATCATCAGTTAATGTTGGAAAGGACCTCTCGGAGGTCTTTAATACCGAACGAGGGTTCAGACAAGGTGACACTTTATCGTGTGCCCTTTTTAACATCCCTCTGCAAAAGGTCATGTCCTGCTGTCATTTACATGGAACTCTGTACACCCAACAACACATGCTACTCGCCTACGCCGATGACATCGACATAATGGGTCGAACATTGAGAGCGGTAACAGCCACCTTTGAAGAAATTGAGAAGGAGTCTGGCAAAGTTGGTTTGGCAGTAAACGGCGAGAAGACCAAGCTGATGGTATCAACGCTCAAGACGTCCAGTAGACTCGGACCAACTATGGAACTTGTCAAAGATTTTATATACCTTGGTACCGCCATAAATAAAACTAATGACATCAGTTTTGAAATTTGGTCTGAGCAAGCAACTCAAAAGCAAGGCCACCTCCCGCCAGACCAAACTTACGCTCTACAAGTCGCTGATACTACCCGCGCTGTTATATGGATCTGAAGCATGGATACTTGACAGAGACAAATTCTACGGAACATCTATGGGCCGATCTGCGTCGACCATGAGCTGTACCATCTATACAAAGACATCGACATAGTCAGACGTATCGAGCCGTAGCCGCTGCAGCTACATTGTCTAGGCCATGTTGTGAGAATGGATGAAGATGTCCCAGCTCAAAAGGCATATAAAATGAAATATTGTTGACAAATCCACGCTTAAATCGGGAAAATATTCGTTACAAAATCCACATTTAGAAAGCAGAAGATCCATGCTGTGGGATCTGATCGTACGTTTCAAAATATCAAGAATAAAAGATCTAAGAGTCCAATAGTCATTAAAAGAATTATTTTTCTTAATCCGCTTTTAAGATATTCTTTGAAAAATATTTTTAAATATTTCCACGCCTAAAAATCCTTCAGAATTTTTTTTATTTACAGACTTTGAATTTTATATTGAATTTTTTTCTCAGGATCATTTGAAGAAGAAAATTTAGCAAAATTACTAAATTAACACCACAACAGCTATGACCAAATTAATTGCCCAATTAATTCAATTTGACAGTGGTGACGACAACGTTATTTCATAACTAAACTAAATTTGATGAGGTATTTATTGACAGCAGCAACAACAACAACACCAATTAATATTATTATTAATGAGTCCCCATTGACTTGAAATAATTTCAAATGTTGAATTCATACAATGGTGGATTCTTGGAATCCGACAACAAATTATCTTTGCAATGTTACAACAGATCGTATTACACAGATATTTTGTTATAAAACAATTGCAAAATTGTTATTGTGACGAAGTTCAGCAGTAATTATTGAACATTGCTCACCAACCAACCGATAAGGGTGACGAGACAATTTTCTGTTTTTTGAAAATTTTCTGTCCTTTTGAAAATTTTCTTTATACAATCCACGCCTAAGGATCTGATGGTCCTTTTGAAAATTATCTTTATACAATTCACGCCTAAGGATCTGATGGTTCTTTTGAAAATTTTTTTTATACAATCCACGCCTAAGGATCTGATGGTCCTTTTGAAAATTATCTTTATACAATCCACGCCTAAGGATCTGATGGTCCTTTTGAAAATTATCTTTATAAAATCCACGCCTAAGGATCTGATGGTCCTTTTGAAACTTTTCTTTATAAAATCCACGCCTAAGGATCTGATGGTCCTTTTGAAATTTTTCTTTATACAATCCACGCCTAAGGATCTGATGGTCCTTTTGAAAATTTTCTTTATAAAATCCACGCCTAAGGATCTGATTGTCGTTTTGAAAATTTTCTTTATAAAATCCACGCCTAAGGATCTGATGGTCCTTTTGAAAATTTTGTTTATAAAATCCACGCCTAAGGATCTGATGGTCCTTTTGAAAATTTTCTTTTAAAAATCCACGCCTAAGGATCTGATGGTCCTTTTGAAAATTTTCTTTATAAAATCCACGCCTAAGGATCTGATGGTCCTTTTGAAAATTTTCTTTATACAATCCACACCTAAGGATCTGACGGTCCTTTTGAAAATTTTCTTTATACAATCCACGCCTAAGGATCTGATGGTCCTTTTGAAAATTTTCTTTATACAATCCACACCTACGGATCTGACGGTCCTTTTGAAAATTTTCTTTATACAATCCACGCCTAAGGATCTGATGGTCCTTTTGAAAATTTTCTATAAAAATCCACGCCTAACGATCTGATTGTCGTTTTGAAAATTTTCTTTATAAAATCCACGCCTAAGGATCTGATTGTCGTTTTGAAAATTTTCCTTATAAAATCCACGCCTAAGGATCTGATGGTCCTTTTGAAAATTTTGTTTATAAAATCCACGCCTAAGGATAGACCCTAAAAATCCATAAAAATATTTTTTTTATAAAATCCACGCCTAAGGATCTGATGTTCCTTTTGAAAATTTTCTTTATAAAATCCACGCCTAAGGATCTGATGGTCCTTTTGAAAATTTTCTTTATAAAATCCACGCCTAAGGATCTGATGGTCCTTTTGAAAATTTTCTTTATAAAATCCACGCCTAAGGATCTGATGGTCCTTTTGAAAATTTTCTTTATAAAATCCACGCCTAAGGATCTGATGGTCCTTTTGAAAATTTTCTTTTTAAAATCCACGCCTAAGGATCTGTTGATCCATTTGAAAAATTTTAAGGATATTTGGTCCTTTTGTAAATAAAATTTCAAAAAAAATCAACTCTCCCTTAATATTTTATAAAACACTGTGCATCATTATTGATTTTTATATCGGATTTTAAGCCACAAATTATTTTTGTTCTGATTCGCAGAAATTTTCTGAACATTTAATGGAAAAGATTTAAATTACATTCCTACATGTTAATTAATTTTTATAATTCAAAGGAATTTTACAAATTTGCACCTTCAGCTCAAATAATGTTGTTGTTTCCTTAACTGCCCTTTTTAACCTTTATTTAAATAAATAAAAATAATTTAATTTGAATTCGTTTAATATATTTTTAGAGTGCAATGATCTAAATACAATTTATTTTCTTTTTTATCAGTTTATTTCCGTTTGAAGTCAGCGATTTTTTAAAAGTTGATTGATGTCTTGTCCCCTAAGTTATTTTTCATTTAATTGACGCAATTAAAGTAAGTTCTTCATATTTTAAGATACATAAAGGGTTAATAAACCCTTAAAGCAATTATTTGATGTTCTCAAATTGCACATCCTTTGAAAATATTCATTAATAAATGCACGCCTTTTTTGGCAACTTGAAAAAATATTCTTTGAAAATTCTACGCCTTGTTTGGCTGACTGCTCAAAAAAATATTCTTTTAAAAATCCATGCCTTTTTGGGTGGCTACTCGAAAAAAAATATTCTTTGAAAAATCCACGCCTTGTTGCCTACTGTAAAAAAAAATCCTCTCATTGTGAAAAAAATTTTCTTTCAACAATTTAAATTTTGCAAATATTAGAAAGGTACGATTATATTCATTGGTATTAACATAAATTACATTTAACTATATTTAAAAAAAAAAACTTGTTTTAAATATTCTAGTATTTTTTAATTTTATTGAAATTATTTTGAAATTAAATAGTATGCAATGTATCCCATGTCCATATTGTTGAAGAAAAATGTAGATTAGGTTTCTTCTATAAACAAGTGAATAAAACTACCGAAGTTGTTTTATTGCAGCAGCGTATGGGAATTTTTTGAAATAAAAAATAAAAACAACTTTAAGGCATAATTAACTGAATTACATTATAATCATTTTTTATAAAAAAAAAATAATCGCAAAAATTCACAATGTATTGAATCGACTGACGATTGAACTACTGATAGTGTTCACGATTTGTTGTTAACAAAAAAAAAGTTCAGATTCTTATCGGCCACCAGAACAGAAAAAAAATAAAAACTGAATTTCAAAACAAAAAATGTGGAAGATCGCTGATCGCAAGTACGAATATGATAACTGTCGGTGGTTCTCGGTTCTGTAATTGAGTGATGAAACTTGTACCCGACACAAAAAGTTCGATTCGATTAAAGTAAAGTGGAATATTTGTGTTGGTTTATGACTAATGCGAAAAACAAATTGTTGATAGTATAGATTCGATGCTAAGGTTCGGAAAATATTAGTCCACATAGTTTTGTTTTCGATAATAATGATCACGAAGAGTTTGGATGATTCACCAGATTTTTGTTATAAAACTGTCATTTATTTATTTTTTTAAATTTTGGTAATTTTTCTTTTAAAAATGTTGTAATTTTTCTTTTGAAATTTTTCATTAAAGATCCACGCCTAAAGTCCTTTTTGAAAAATTTGACCTTATGAAAATATTCTTTAAACATCCACGCCTAAGGTCCTTTTTGAAAAAATTGTCCTTATGAAAATTTTCTTTAAACATCCACGCCTAAGGTCCTTTTTGAAAAATTTGTCCTTATGAAAATTTTCTTTAAACATCCACGCCTAAGGTCCTTTTTGAAAAATTTGTCCTTATGAAAATTTTCTTTAAACATCCACGCCTACGGTTCTGTTGGTCCTTTTGAAAATGTTTCTTTAAACATCCACGCCTACGGTTCTGTTGGTCCTTTTGAAAATTTTCTTTAAACATCCACGCCTACGGTTCCGTTGGTCCTTTTGAAATTTTTTCTTTAAAAATCCACGCCTAAGGTTATGTTGGTCCTTTTGAAAATGTTTCTTTAAAAATCCACGCCTACGGTTCTGTTGGTCCTTTTGAAATTTTTCTTGAAAAATCCACGCCTACGGTTCTGTTGGTCGTTTTGAAAAATTTTCTTTAAAAGTCCACGCCTAAGGTTCTGTTGGTCCTTTTGAAAATGTTTCTTTAAAAATCCACGCCTAAGGATCTGATGGTCCTTTTGAAAATGTTTCTTTAAAAATCCACGCCTACGGTTCCGTTGGTCCTTTTGAAATTTTTTCTTTAAAAATCCACGCCTAAGGTTATGTTGGTCCTTTTGAAAATGTTTCTTTAAAAATCCACGCCTACGCACAGTGGGAAAAAATGCAGATCTAGCGCGCAGAAAATCAAAGTAGATGTTTTACTGTATGTTTATCGATATTTTGGATAAGAATAGATTTAGATGGACAATTTTAATTATTTTATGAAAAAATTTGGCAATTTTTTTTTTATTAACCCATTAAGCGCCGATTTTTTTTTTAGAAAAAACTTAAATTTTTTGGTGTAAATTACTATTTTGAAGCAATTGAAATATTTTATAATAAGCAATATTTTTCGTTATAACTAATAGTACTCCTAAAATGGAAGCTTCTTTTAAAAATTCCGAAACATTTGGAGGGTAAAAAGTGGGTTAAGGCCAAACACTATTGTTATTATATATATCTTTATTATTGTAAATATTACATATCTAAAACATTAAACTATATATATTTTACAAAATTTAGGCGTTACTTATTAAATACTAATCACATTCAGAATCCGAGTTTTGATCGGAATTAGTTGGTAGCATTGGATCCTCCAGTAGTTTAAGGACTTCTTCAGATAGTGGCTCACTATATAGATGGTTAAGAGATGTACTACGAGACAAACTTGATATTTTTGGATCAGAAGAAAATAGCAACCTATTGAAAAGATCCCTCATTGTTTCCTCACGACTAATTTTTCTGGTCTACAGTTCCCTGTAGTTCCGAAAGTCCTTATTTCTGGATTCCATGGCTTCTTCAGACAACATTCCTATGGGCAAAGCTGCACATTTAATTATATCAGCTCCATGCACTAATATTTTGTGTATGCTTGAAGGCATATAGAACCAAGGATATAATTCCACGAAAAAAAAAATAAATGTTTCCTCAGTAAGTTTTTCAAATGACTCTGCGTTAATAGCATATCCACAGGCCATCGTTGAAAGGATGATACTAAAATTTTTAATTAATTTTTCATCAACACCAGTTATCGATGATGCCAAGTCAGGTTGGCTAAAAACGCCTAGCAATATTGCCATCGTTTGTTGTTCCGGATACTGACTTAGGTGTGTCAACAATAATGTGCATTTCTTCCTTCAAATCATTAATGATACGTGCCTTCCTTTCTTCGAAAAGTGGCCGATCGGAGCTATTAATTTTCCACTTTTTCAAAACCAGTCGGTATGAAATGTGCAATATACATTCTAAAAATCGAATCCTTGCATGTAAGGTAGACAGACCGTATTCGTATAAATTGATGTTTGGGGTTAATGACGAAATTTTGTTGTAATCATTCATTACTTTTGCTGTTATGTGCTTATAGCGAAAACCATAAATGTAGGTAAAACAGTGTATATATGAATGTTACACCAATGATATTTTTCAGGGTTCATAAAGTGGACCCTTTACCTGCGGTATTTTAGAAGACTCTTACAACCGATTTCGTTGTAATTTTAATTTTCATTTAGAAAGACATTTGGAATAAATGTATATTCAGTGCATGAGTTTAAAATCAACGTTTGGAGCAGCTTACTTAAATCCCTCATTTTCATACTCACACCCATTACTATTGAACATTAGGATGTACATTTTGAACTTATTTTTTTTCTTATCTGCTATGCTGTGATCTATTCCAAGTCATATTTGATGAATTATATCAAAAAAATTCACAAATTTTTAATTTTATTTGAACAAAACCTTAAAAAAGCTTCCTACACAAAATTGGCATTTTTTCAAAAAATTCCCATAAATCCGAGAATCGCAGGAAGTCGCAGGAAAAAATTTAGTATGATGTTCTAGACAGACACACAAGAAAAATAAAACAAAAATCAAAGCTGAACTCAACTGCACTCCATACTAAACCCCTATTTTAATTGAAGGAATTAAAAAAAACGGACCTTACATATATTTAGCCCGAAACACCTAAATTAAAATAACTTATGGGTTATATAACTATACCATTTAATTAAATACCAATACTATATATCAAAAATGGACAAAATTTTATAATAATATATTCACAGAATGCACACGACCATCGCAATTTTATAGCAAAAAAATGCCATTTTTAACATTGGAAAAATTTTCTGTTTTAAATGTACCGTTATTCCGTTCTAGCTTATCAATTCGGATTATTTTATACGGACTTAAGTACTCTCAACACTCTACTTTAAAACTGCATTAATGTTTTAAAGTTTCCTTCAACTTCATTTTTTGATTTTCTGCGCGCTAGATCGGTATTTTTTCCCACTGTGCTACGGTTCTGTTTGTCCTTTTGAAAATTTTCTTTAAAAATCCACGCCTAAGGATCGGTTGGTCCTTTTGAAAATTTTCTTTAAAAATCCACGCCTAAGGATCTGATGGTCCTTTTGAAAATTTTCTTTAAAAATCCACGCCTAAGGTTCTGTTGGTCCTTTTGAAAATTTTCTTTAAAAATCCACGCTTATGGTTCTGTTTGTGCTTTTGAAAAATTTCTTTAAAAATCCACGCCTAAGGTTCTGTTGGTCCTTTTAAAAAAATTATT